>NC_143555.1:101452500-101500000 GCF_054136105.1 Typopeltis vanoorti
CGGGGGAATTTTAATATTTTGGGGGGCAATTAGAAAATGTACATGTACATATTTATATTATATTTTTCTGAACATAGCTGACTATTATGCTAGAGGGGGGAGGCATCAAAATCTTTGAGACGTTGAGGTGGGGCATGATCCAAGAAACCATGAGAAACACTGGTGTAATCGGAACAACAACGGACCTTCTTGATCAAGGACTAAATGTGTAATGAAAGTATCTCCCAAGGTAGGGCTTAATCAATTTAGTTTATAGAAAGTACGGAAATTTGCACCAACATCACAGCGGCAAAAATATACACGCGCTAGAAATGGATAGCTTTAAAGACCTTCTACAGCATCTAAACAGAGATCAAGCACTAGAACTATTTAAATTAAAACTTAAAAAATACGACACGGAATGGCCAGGCTTCCTAAACCTGTACACACAGACAGATGAACCCGAAGGCATCGAAGACGAAGATGAATGAACAGATCACAAAAAGAAACAACACGACCCTCCATCCACCCGAGAACCCCAGACATACAGACCCCACAGAAGAACACACAAGCAAAAGAAGCAGAACCGCAGACGACCACATGGAAGATGACTCACCCTCACAAACAGTCCCTGGAAAAAAAGGAAAAGCCCCCTCCCCCTGTAATCCTGCGCGAAAAAGAAAAATGGACCGCAGTTGCACGAAACCCGAGAGAACACAACATTGACTACTCCTGGCCAGAAACACCGACGAAGGAGTAAAATTTAAACCAACAATAGTCACAGACAAAAGAGAGATAACGAAAATCATGGACAACAACAAACTTCAGTATCACACCTTCGCATTAAGCAGCGAAAGAAATCTTAAGGTTGTACTTCGAGGTGTCACTGAAGGCATCACCTCCGAGGAGATCGCAGCAGACCTCACCCAGCAGGGCTTAACACCAATCAAGGTCAGCAGGATGACGAGATCCGACAAGCAACCAATGCCACTAGTTCTGGTGGAAGTCCCCAACACGCAAAAACAGATCTATGAGAT
Organism: Typopeltis vanoorti; assembly: GCF_054136105.1. Lineage (NCBI taxonomy): Eukaryota > Metazoa > Arthropoda > Arachnida > Uropygi > Thelyphonidae > Typopeltis > Typopeltis vanoorti. Next base: position 101,453,517 of record NC_143555.1, read on the forward strand.
AACCACCGTCTGCAGTCTCAGAATAACCCCAGAACTACTCAGAAATAGAGCATCAGCAGGGCAATTCCACCGCTGCCAAAAGTTTGGCCATGCCCAAAAACTGTGCAAAGCCGAGTACAGATGCCTTCAATGTGGTGAAAAACACCAAACCATCACCTGCTCCAAACCAAGAACCACACCAGCCAGATGTGCCAACTGCGGTGGACCCCATCCCGTCAACTACAAAGGATATATCCACCATCCTAAAAACCGCGGGGCAACAAGACAACCCCCCAGTCACCTGCTCCCATTACCACCCGAAGATCACAGATTGAGATTGATCCAATTACAAATCAAAGAAATCTAAACCAAACAAGTCAGGAAAGACTACAACCCCCCCCCCCCCCAAAAAAAAAAACACTACGCAGAAGCAGCTCGCCCCAAGAATGCAGCACATACCACCCAAACAAGCCCCAACATAATGGCGATTCTGACCGCATCCTTAACCACTATGCTGCAAGAATTTAGCCAAACTAACCCATTGCCATTCTCGACGAAGAGATTCCTGCAAGGGACCCACTCCACACTAGCAGCCCTCAAAAATGAGCAAAACTAAAATACAACCAAACTCGCCCTGATAACCGCCTGGAACGCCAATGGCCTCACCAACAAGACAATAGAGCTACAAGAGTTCGCTGTCAGACGAAACCACGACATTATACTGATCAGCGAGACCCACCTGAAACCTGCTAATAACCCAAAAGTAAGGGGGGGGGTACACTATGTACCGAACAGACAGACTGGGCGCCAGAGGAGGAGGCACAGTCATCTATATCAAGCCATACCTCAACCACATTACTATACCCAAACCACAAACCATCAACCTGGAGATTACAAGAGTATGTATGGAAGGAAGTATTACAGGAAGTATGACGATGTATGCAGCTTTTAACCCACCCAGCAAACCCCTATTTAATATCAGATCTGGACTCCATTATTATGGCAGGGGATCTGAATGCTAAGCACACTGCCTGGTTCAGCTCCACAGTTAATACAAGTGGCCACACTCTACACAACTACACAGCAGCCAACTCGGCCACAGTTGCGGGACCTGCTGAATCTACCCATCGCAGCCCTATTGGCAGATCGGACGTACTAGACATCGTTGTTTTAAAAAATATCAAATATCAGTACCAGCTGGAAACAGTAAATGAATTGTCTTCAGACCATAATCCTATAGTACTCAAACTAGGCACACTAGATCAATTTTACCCCCCCCCCCCTAGATTCATTCATAGCATGGGACAAACTAGCCAAAGTCCTCCCAGGGCACATCGGCCCAGTGCCTATCATACACAAAAAAGGAGGAGTTAGATATTACAGTAAAAAGCTTAACAGACCAAATCAAGAAAGCAGTTGTATCAATCACCAGAACTACACACACCCATTCAACCAGTAGAATCCCAGAGGAGATAACAAACTTAATCAGGACAAAAAATAAAGCCAGGAAGAGGTACTGATAGTAGATCCCCCCACAAGACAAAACGATCCTAAATAACCTAAACAGAAAAGTAAGAGACGCACTACAAATACATAGAAACCAGGAGTGGGAAAAGAAGCTAACATCCCTAAACCCCAACTGATCATACTATATGGAAAATGTTGAAGATCCTCCGTAGAAAAAATCAACCCCCCCCCAGGTAGATCAAGCACGGAATAACATACTTGGATAGAGATAAAACTGAGGCTCCGGCTGACAGCCTGGAGGAGCAGTGCAGATCTGCGTATGTGAACCTGAATATTAGTCACATATACAACATTCATAATCAAGTCAGGCGTACTTTAAGGCAAACAGAGAACTGCCAAAAACCACATCACCCCAACAGAAATATATAACATCATCAAGTACTTAAATTCAAAAAAGCTCCAGGACCAGATGGAATGATCAATAAAATCATAAAGATTCTTCCCAGAAAAGCCATAGCTCATGTAGTCAACATAACAAATGCAATAATCAGACTACAACATTTTCCCACAGCTTGGAAAATAGCTGACATAACATCTGTAAAATAGCCTGGAAATAATCCTCAACTCCCCCAAAGTTACAGGCCGATCAGTCCACTATCCAGCCTCGGCAAAATCGCAGAGAAAGTAATCCTCTTTAGACTACAAGATGCAACAGAGAAACAGAGAAGCTTAGAATCATCCCTAATGAACAATTTGGTTTCCGAAAGGAGCACAGTACCAATCAACAAATACACCCCCCTGGTAGAACACATCACACTCGGTTTTAATTGGAACAGCATACAGCAGTTCCAGCAGTACCGTATTTCTGTCAAATGTCGAACTTTCTATCAAAAGTTCGACAAAGTCTGGCACCAGGGCCTACTCTACAAGCTTATAAAAGCCAAGATACCCATAAACATAAGGCTGATAAAATCTTATCTCTCAAACAGATACATGCAGATAAAAATCAATGGCATTGTATCATCCAGAAGAAAAATTCTGGCAGGTGTACCCCAGGGCTCTCTTCCGACCCATCCACTCTTCTCGATCTACGTAGCTGATATCCCACAAAACCCAAGAATCACCGCCCTATATGCCAATGATACGGCAATATTGACCAGATCTCTCAGCCCCAAGCTGGCAGCCAAAAGACTCCACGATAGCATCTCTTCTCTTGCAAAGTGGTTCTCGGATTGGAGGATTCAGGTCAATCCACAGAAAAACTCAGCTATGCTTTTTACCAGAAAAATAGTGCTCATTAATGAAGACATCCAATTCTATGGGAAAAATATTCCGTGGCAAACAGAAACCACGTATCTAGGAGTTCAACTGGACAAAAGACTTAGATTCAACGGTCCCATTAAACTCATCTGCTGCAAGACATCCAGAGCCATAGCACAGCATTATCCCATGATCAACCGTAGAAGTAAACTTCATGTACAAAATAAACTGCTAATATACGAGATGGTAATACGTCCTGTAATCACGTATGCCTCCCCAGCGTGGAGCCACACCTTTTTTTTATTTTCTTTTATCAAGTATTTTCTCAAGTATTTAACATGTGCCATGTAGATTATATTTTAAATAATATGATTCAGCAGTTTTTTCCCCTTGATTTGCAAATACCATCAGAAAGTATGCATTTTAGTAAATTTAGTCATTTTATAATAACGAGGCAGAAGTGCATTTCTTTTTAATTTTTAAGCAATGTTTTTTTATTTAGCTGGAAAGCGAAAAAAGACTTCTCTTAATACATAACATTTTACCACTTTTACGAAATTTTTACATTTTTATATGCATATAAAGTAAAAAACTTCCATAAACTTAAAATCAACGATAGTCAAGTGATTCATATTAGTTTTAAGAAAATTCAAACTGATACTTAAACTAAAATAAAAACTCACTTAGGTTTTGTAGATGATCAACAACCTCACACAGCTGATACAGGCAGTCTTTGGTGTCTTCGGGTGTCAATGATTTTTGAGTCAGATGTTCTTCAAGGCTTTTACCCTTCGCATATTCCAGGAGCAACAAATAGCTGTAAGTTGTATGCAGTAATCATAGTAAAATTTTTAATTATCTTTTACGAGCAGAATATATAATATAAATGAATCACTTATTCTTTATTGCAGCTTTTTCTTACCTTTTTGTTGTTTCTACTGCTGAGTACAACTGGATAACATTCGGATGATCGGATACCTTCTCGAGGATGTATTTCTCACGCAAAACAGCCTGCAACAATCAACACAAATATACATATGAACAATGAATATCTAGCAACCAACACCCAAAACAACAGAACTACATTCCACGTATATTCTTAAAACCTTTTAGTTTAACGAGTTTGAATTCTCTGCTTATACAGTACATAAAATACTTGTTAAAATCCATATCTTTACAACAAATAATTTCTATCTAATTATTCGTTTCCATTCAATAGATGGCAACTATAGCATTACTAAGTTTTAAAATTTATTTAATTTGTGCATCTCATCGTGAATAGAAACATTCTCAATGTCGATGCATTAAGGGGATATAGTTAAGCTTACCGTAGGGCTTTCATAACAATTTCTACGCTGTCGTTTATCAAATACTTTCATCACAAACACAGCAGTAGTGATTCTGTTAAGCACTGCAAGAACGCATCTGTCAAATTTGATGGACAGAGTACGAAGGACTACTATGTCGCACAACCTCCAGTCAGGAATAACTGGTGGAAGCTTTTTCTTCTGAAAAAAAAAAAGTAATAAAAAAATTACAAGTCATCTATTAAAACGAGATATTTGCTTGAATAATTCTTTTGCAATTTTAATCAATATTTATTAAATTACTATATAAAAAAGTGTTATTAAAGGCATCACAAAGTATAAATGAAACTATCCGGTCTAGTCGTTAATATTGTAACGAGTCGATCTCATTAAAACATGAGCACTTAAACTGATTATTTTGAACAGTAATAATTATTACTGTTCAAAATAATGTTAAAAGTAAAATTTTAATGTTTTTATAAAAAAATAGAATAAAATTTAATACTTTCTAACATTTTTGACTAATATTTTAAAACTTTTAAATATTTTTAAACAAAAAGGTATAATAATTAATACACCTTGTTTTTTATAACATAATAATATATAAAATAAACGAATAAAGGCTAATTTGTTCCTTCAGAACGGAAGTCCTTTTTAGGTTAACGAATGGAGGAGATTGAAGGACCAATCGACCGTGAGATGCGGTGATTGATTTTATATATGAGATGCCCGTATATATATATATATATATATATATATATATATATATATATATATTGGTTCAGCATTGCTATCCTTTACCCTATATATATATATATATATATATATATATATATATATATATATATATATATATATATATATACATTGGTTCAGCATTGCTATCCTTTACCCTATATATATATATATATATATATACATATATACATTGGTTCAGCATTGCTATCCTTTACCCTATATATATATATATATATATATACATTGGTTCAGCATTGCTATCCTTTACCCTATATATATATATATAGGGTAACGGATAGCAATGCTGAACCAATGAAGTTTAACTGAGGTTCGGCTGTTGCTGTTATCCTGGGTTAATGAGTTCGCTCTCTTAGGTTTTGCCCTAAGGGAGCACTATGAGTCTCCGGGGAAAGTGTTCTCCGGCACGGCCCGCTGAGGGGTACTTGCCGGTGAATTATTTTCCTCGGAATTTGAGCGGTTCTGCTCAGTGGTCGGGGAGCCCGTCACTGAGTGGAACCAACGCTGAGATTAGGACGGTCTTTCGCCCACTATGGAGTGGCCTAGAGATCGTCCGTATTTTTGAGATTTCACCTTTACTTACATAGTCGGAGATTGAAGGACCAATCGACCGTGAGATGCGGTGATTGATTTTATATGAGATGCCCGTATATAGGGTAACGGATAGCAATGCTGAACCAATGAAGTTTAACTGAGGTTCGGCTGTTGCTGTTATCCTGGGTAAATGAGTTCGCTCTCTTAGGTTTTGCCCTAAGGGAGCACTTTGAGTCTCCGGGGAAAGTGTTCTCCGGCACGGCCCGCTGAGGGGTACTTGCCGGTGAATTATTTTCCTCGGAATATGAGCGGTTTTGCTCAGTGGTCGGGGAGCCCGTCACTGAGTGGAACCAACGCTGAGATTAGGACGGTCTTTCGCCCACTATGGAGTGGCCTAGAGATCGTCCGTATTTTTGAGATTTCACCTTTACTTACATAGTCGGCAATGCTGTAGCCAGTTAAGTTTTAACTGAGGCAGAAGTGCATTTCTTTTTAATTTTTAAGCAATGCTTTTTTATTTAGCTGGAAAGCGAAAAAAGACTTCTCTTAATACATAACATGTTACCACTTTTACGAAATGTTTACATTTTTATATGCATATAAAGTAAATAATATAATAATATATAAAATCATCTATTTATTGCCCGTTACCCAGCCATGACTGGAGCTTTTAGCTCGATAACACTCCATCCACGCAGATTCTCTTCATTCAGATGACGGGATAAAGAGTCAAGTACTCAGTCCATCGCCCAGTTCTTTTAAGAACTTTAGTTCCTTCAAATTCATTTAGCGGAATCAGTTAACTAAAATTGTTTTTTTTTTTTTTATATATGGATTGAATTTTTTTTTATCCCATTAGCTGGTGCCTGGAAGGAGCTGGTCCCCGCTGGATTACTTCTCCATTGGTTTCTTACGTAATTTTACAGCCCCTCGGCAGGGGGCGAACTGCAATTCATAGTAAAGTGATTGGGGTAGCAGATATTCTTTTCACAGAGAGAGTTGGAAGGACAATCACAAATATCCATGCTCTTAGCGGAATTCGAACCCACAGTCTCTTGGCTGGTGAGCGGATACGCTAACCACTCGGCCAACCAGGCTGGCTTATTTGAAATTATTGAATCTGAAGGCGGTCATTTAGCAAACGTGAATTCATTTCATTGTTTACAAATAAACGACAATTATTAAATGAAATGGTGTAATATGACAATATCAAAATCGAAAATTACCATTCAAATATTAATAAATACATGGGATGTACTTTGTATACTTTGAGAATGAAAAAGATGGATATAGACACAAAATAATAAAAAAATTTAAAGTAAAAGTTTTTTACATTATACAGTATTCTGTTGAAATAATCATACGCTATGGAAGTGAAAAATTAACCGAAATAATCATACGCTATGGAAGTGAAAAATTAACCGTTAAAAATGCAGAAATGAAATTCTCTAGAAATATAGCTGGTACACCAGGTGGGAACCACTGTCAAAATCAAAAGAAAAGTAACACATTACCGGAATTATTATAAAAATATAAAATAAATACACACAAAAAAAAGCTGAACACATTTCCTTCGCGCCGGCATACCATAACGATATTTCTATGCGGGTAAAAGTTAGCTGCTGCAGCGAATTGTGGTCATGCGCACTGAGGCGTTGCAGCAGATACACGAATGTGAAAAAGTGCAATGTAAAACTACACCTTTTCAAGAAATTTTAAACTCTTTTATATAAAAAAAAAAAGAATTGAAAAACTTAGGGAAAAATTAACATCTTGAGTTTTGTGATAGATTTCTTTCACAGACATAAAATAATGAACTACGATTAATCACAGTAGTAAATTAACATCTTGAGTTTTGTGATAGATTTCTTTCACAGACATAAAATCATGAACTACGATTAATCACAGTAGTAAATGAAAACAAAGCTAACAAGGGATTGTCCTTGTGGATTTAAAGCGATAATATGCATTTTTTTTTTAATTTTTTAATACTGCTTTTGGAAATTTTCATTTCAGCTGCGATTACTGGGGTTCAACATCCTCATCTGAATGATCTATATTTCACGTTATTGCAATGATTCTCACAAATCAAAGAATTTCTGCTAGCGTATTGCAAATAGATTTCAGGGATTTAACACTTTCAGAAAAAAAGTATATTAAGTCATTTAGTAATATATGGATTTTGTTGCCACCCCCACAATCAGTACACGAAATACATAAAAAACAACGAATATATATATATATATATATAATCTCTTTTACCTTCGAACCGGAATCAGATGACTACCTCCCCTTTTTAGACCTGAAACTTACCAGATGTGCTGAGAGTATTAAAATATCAATTTTTAGAAAGCTTACTCATACTGATAGATACCTTTATGCTTCCTCCCATCACTATCCCTCACAAAAATTTGGTATTATTTCCACCTTAACTTACCGAGCCAAATCTTTACTTACAGAAGAAACAGAAATTGAAAATGAACTCCTTTTTCTTAAAAAAATGTTTATTAATAATGGTTTCTCTCCTAAGAAAATTGACAAATTTCTTTCCCCCAGTCACTCAACTACGTCTGAAGATCCCTCTTCCCCAAAAGCCTTCATCTCTTTGCCTTACATCAGCTCTATTTCATCAAAACAGTCAAAGATTCTCAAGAAGTTTAACTTCAAAACTTGCTTCACGACGCTTCCAAAACTTCGTTCAATACTTATCAAACCTAAAGAGAAACATCTTCCAACTCAGTTTCCAGGCGTGTACAAGATTTTATATGATTATGGAAAGCCATACTATGGCCAGACTGCTAAATCCATCCTTCTACGTTTGGAAGAACATCGTCGAGACATCTCTTATAACAGGACTAGAGCTAGCGCTCTCTCTAGCCACGTTCTCTTTTTCAGCTAACTCAAACGAAGGCCGCCAACACATTGTGAACTGGACTCAAACTTCTAACATCCATGTGTGCTATGATGAACTCGAGAGAAAGATTGTCGAATCTAGGGAAATTTCTCTAGATTCTTCTCATATCAACAACAGCCTGAGTTTTAATCTCTCTGACGCATACGTTGCCTCTGTTCAGTACTGGCGCACTGGCAACAGTACTGAACGTAGCTCGCATTTTGTTTTCAAACATGCTGCTGTTTTTTTATACTTGTTCTGTTGTTACAATTTTAAGTCTCTGTAATTTTTTATATACTTCTTTGATTGTGATACCTGAAGATGTTGATCAATTCAACGAAACTAGTAAGCTAGTAGTATCTTTTCAAATATATCATGTCATCTTTTTATCTCTCGGTATTAGTCATTAAAGGTTTTTCATAATATTCCAACCGAGTAAAAATGAATTCTATAAATATATATATGTATATATATATATATTTTTTTTTTATTAAAAATAATTGAATGACTAGAACCGAGATTTAAGTAAAAGGGTTTTAAATACAAAAACACGACTACTTTTGCCTTGTAACAGCCTTCACCAGGTGACATTATAAAAGAAAGAAAAAAGAAAAAAACAATAAAAAACTTAAGCTTAAATAAACTATGAACATCAAAGAGAGTCTCTATACATAATTGACATTAAATCGTTGTGGTTGTATTTAAAGCTGTTCTTTCGTTTGTTGTATTGTTGGGAAAGTACGTGCTAGTAGCATCTCGTGAACGCCAGTACATGATTACAGCTGAATGACTATCTGGGAGGTTGTAGCTCAAGTTATTATTTAGATGAACAGGATTGAAGATGATTTCTCTAGATCCCACGATTTTTCTCTCTAGTTCCTCATTGCAACGGAAGATGTTAGTAGATTTTTCCCAGCAGACTTTGTGACTTTGGGTTTTATATATATATATATGTGGCGATCAGCTTTTACTCGGTTGTTATACATTTCAAAAAATAGATTTAATGACTCCAAGACCGAGATAACATATAAAGATTTTAAAGATAAATACTACTAGTTTCGGCATATAGCAGCCTTCTTCAGGTATTTATAAAGGAAAGGAATACTAATAAACATTGAATTATTTAAACAAACTGGAAATTACAGGTACAAATTGCCTCACATAATCGATACATAAAAACGTTGTATTTTTCAAGTTGTTCCAACTGGCGTGCCATTGTTTGTTGCAATTGTGCGTGCAAGTTCACGTGAACGCCAATATTGAATAACTGCAGCATGGCTATCTGGGATGTTATAACTTAAATTATTATTTAAGTGGACCGGGTTCAGTAGGATTTCCCTTGATTCTACGATTTTCCTTTCAAACTCATCTTCACAGCGAAAAATATTTTCTGATCTATTCCAGCATACAGAGTGGCTTTGTTGGTCATCATTAGGATTATTTGAAAAAAGAACATGACTGGATAACGCAGTTGCATGAGATCTTTTGTATGAGATGTCTCTCTTATGCTCTTCTATGCGTTGTTCAATAGATTTGTTAGTTTGACCAAAGTATGGGATATTGCAATCACACCACAATTTATATACTCCAGGGTACTTAAGGTTGTGATGAGTAGGTTTTGGATGGCTGATTAGAGAGCGGATTTTTGGAAGTGTGGTGAAGAAGGTCCTGATATTATATTTTTTAAGGACTTTAGCTATATTCTTAGAGACTGTGCTAATGTATGGAATGGAGATCCTACCTTTAAAATTAATAGTCTCTGTTGTGCACTGCTTAGGAGGGTTCAGAAGAAATTTCTTAATTGTTTTTTCAGAGTATCCATTTTGTTTAAAAATAAGAGTGAGGTGATTCATTTCTTTTTGTAGTTCATCTTGTTCATTTAAGAGAGAACGTGCTCTGTGTCCTAAGGTAGATATAATTCCAAGTTTTTGTGGTGGAAAATGATGAGAAAGATTATGCAGATATCTATTGGTATGCGTAGGTTTTCTGTACATAGAGATTTTTAATCTTTTAGAGCATCGTGTAAGCATAACATCCAAAAAAGGTAAAGAGTTATTATTTTCTATATCAGCAGTAAATTTTATATTAGGATGTTGGATGTTTAGATGACGAAGAAAATCTGTGAGAGCTGTGTGCCCGTGATTCCAAATAATGAATATATCATCAACATATCTTTTCCAAACTTTTGGTTTAAATGAGAAGGAAGATATGGCTTTCTTTTCAAAGTCTTCAAGGAAGATGTTAGCTAGCACTGGGGACAAAGGGTTGCCCATTGCCAGGCCTTGTTTTTGTTGGTAAATGGAGTCCTTATATCTGAAGTAACCAGAATGAATGCAATGCTTTAATAAAGTGAACATTTTTTTGGATAATTTATCCTGTAGTAATGTAAGTACCTCGTCCGTAGGAACGTTAGTAAATAAAGATATAATGTCCAAACTAGCTAGAATATCATTATCATCGATGGGAATATCTTTAATATGAGAAACAAAATCTGTGGTGTTTTTGATGAAAGATGAAGATTTATTGGAGAAACACTTGAGGTACTTTGCTAAATATTTTGAAAGTTTATATGTAGGTGAATCAATTCCTTCCACAACTGGGCGAAGAGGGATGTTTTCTTTATGAATTTTTGGAACTCCATAGATGCGTGGGATAAGAGGATGTAGAGAGCGTAATGAGAGGCGAATATTATGAGGAAGTTCACTCGCAGTCTTTAACAAGTTGTTTGTACGGTTTTGTAATTCTCTTGTAGGATCTTCCTGAAGAATTGAATATATTGAACTATCTTCAAGTAATTGAAGCATTTTGTTGTGGTAATCTTCAGAGTTGAGGATGACCGTAGAGTTGCCTTTATCTGCAGGTAAAATAATAATGTTACTGTTCTGTTTTAGATTTTTTAGGGCTTTTCTTTCAGCCACTGAAATATTATCTGTTGGAGGTTTAGCATTATTTATAATAAAAATTGATTCAATACGAAGAAGTTTCGCCAAATTATTAGGAATGAGTGAACTTGCTTTTTCTATTTTTGTAAGAAGAGATTCTTTAGGGATAAATTTTGGTGAGGGAATAAAATTGAGACCTTTGCTAAGAATATTCGTTTCTGCATCCGTTAACATATGAGAAGATTTGTTCACTACAACCTTTTCAGGATTAATACGGGCATCACTATGACCAGATCTGTTTTGTGTCCTTATTAGATTATCAAATTTCTTGATAAGAGTGTATTTATTCTTATCCAGTCATGTTCTTTTTTCAAATAATCCTAATGATGACCAACAAACCCACTCTGTATGCTGGAATAGATCAGAAAATATTTTTCGCTGTGAAGATGAGTTTGAAAGGAAAATCGTAGAATCAAGGGAAATCCTACTGAACCCGGTCCACTTAAATAATAATTTAAGTTATAACATCCCAGATAGCCATGCTGCAGTTATTCAATATTGGCGTTCACGTGAACTTGCACGCACAATTGCAACAAACAATGGCACGCCAGTTGGAACAACTTGAAAAATACAACGTTTTTATGTATCGATTATGTGAGGCAATTTGTACCTGTAATTTCCAGTTTGTTTAAATAATTCAATGTTTATTAGTATTCCTTTCCTTTATAAATACCTGAGGAAGGCTGCTATATGCCGAAACTAGTAGTATTTATCATTAAAATCTTTATATGTTATCTCGGTCTTGGAGTCATTAAATCTATTTTTTTGAAATATATATATATATATATATTCATTTTAATATAAACTGACTAAAAATCCGAGAATTATAGCAAATTGAGATTTATTTGAAAACGCAACATGTTTCGTCGGGATTGACTTCATCAGGCGTTAAGAACATAGAAATCTATCGGGCCATATCCTGTTTTCAATAAACACGAACAACGAAAGCCGCCAACATGAAGTAAATTGGACAACAACTTCAAACCTATACATTTGACACGATGAGGTAGAACGCCGCATTGTCGAGTCAAAAGAAATCACATTGGACCCTATTCATATGAACAATACTCTCAGCTATAATTTGACTGACTCTTTCAGCTCTACTATCAGATACTGGAGATCGCGTGGTTCCACACACGCACAAGTGTACAACAATAGAACTTTAACACGCACTATAGCTCAAGTTCATAACAACTGTCATTTACAGTCGAATATTATAGCTGTATAATTGTATAGCGTTAGAGGGTCTCAATGTTTTTTTCAGTGTCTTTTAATAGCTTTCTATGTTCTTGACGCCTGATGAAGTCAATCCCGACGAAACATGTTGCGTTTTCAATTAAATCTCAATTTGTTATAATTCTCGGATTTATAGTCAGTTTATATTAAAATGAACATATTCAATCTCCGAGTTAATAATAGTAGTCATATATATATATATGTGTGTGTGTGGGGGGGGGGTGTTCATAGGCCTTTTATATACACACATATGTAAATGAATTGTATTAGAAACAATAACAAATTACAATATCTATAATCAACTCCAGAAAATCGAAAAGCATTAATCTTAACTGTAAATTCAGGTATGATAAAACGACACAACCTATACGCTTCCATTCTTATAAATTTACGAAAAAAAGTCCCTATGTAACAGTATTACTAACGTAGCAAAACTATTTTCATCTTCATATGTAGATATTTTGGGAGTACATATCTATCATCATCAGCCTTTGGAGTATAAAAGAGTGCTGAGGATCAGCAAGTAGTGAGAAGAGAAGAACAGATCGAAAAGGTAGAGCATGATAGTTGGAGATAATAAAGAGGCCTCAGTCGCCCTATTAGCTATGTAACCGAGAGCGGTTGTGGCTAAATGGTCCGCAGAATCACTCCTCACACCTGTCCTAAAATAAAAAACCAAATAAATAAATAAATAAAAATAGTTTAATTTGACCAACTAAATGAACTTTAAAAAATCGGAAATAATCTTGAATGCGATCTGTGATGACCATTGAAAGAACCAGGTGAACTGAGAAATGGGGGAAGAACCTGGCCCGAGTGGTACAGCTTACAAGAAGCTGATGAATCTCCTCGATGTTGGCCTTCGCAGCTCGGGTTTAATCAGGCCAACCCTCTCCTGTTTGTGGACTATAAAACCAATGAATTGTACTACAGAAAGAGACAAGGCTTAATTTGCCCGTGAGGAAACATATGATGGGTGGTTTGCACCATTTGTTCACGAATCTATTATCCCCTAGGAAGTATCTCTCCTGCTCTAAAAACCGTGGCAAGTAAAAGTAGAATCCACTTAGGACTGTCGCGTTGATTATGTTTTCATTCCGTATCTGGGATTTTTTTCGCACTTTCCCAGATGTGATATTTCATCACATTCACAAGAAAAATTGTGAATTTCTCGGTTTTCCAGACAGCTGGGGGGAATTGTAAGTATATAACTTCCTCAAATGTCAGCAATGCGTACTCAATCTTCGCCAGATACGCTGAGCTAGGGGACAAAAGTAAAAGAAATGTCCCACCGTTTCATTTTGGTAAACGTCACAGAAAAGGTCGCACGGTCTTGATTTATATCGGGGACTTTACCCATTTCATCGGGAGATGCCCATAGGCTATTCGCCATGCTAGATCCCGGTGAAAAGGTTGTCCCCAACTATTTTTGATGTTGTTAAAAAATATTTCCGTATTTGTCCCCAGACGCGTGGTATCATATCTGAAAAGCTGAATAAATTCCCAGTAAAAAGCTGCTGGCGATCTTAATTTAAGAATATCTACCCACTTCGTTTTAAAATGTAGATGAGTTCACATGACATGAACTTTTTATATTTTATTTTTCAGTTTACTTGTATACCCCTATGCGTAAAGCATTCAATTATTAACATAAGTTCTCGGTGGTGGATGACACTGAAAGCTAAGTAGTAGTTTTATATACATTTTATACAAGTTTTTTTTTTTTTCAAAACTAAGAAAAGAAATGACACTTGTCAAAAATTATATTCATATATTTTCATCTTTGTTTTATTAAAACGTGATCAAACTACAGTTTTTCGTACGAAATATAATCATGATTGTCTAAGTTACTTGTCGATAGAGGCATTTGATTTCAAATTAACAAAAGGTACCTAATCAGATGACAGCTTTTTTTTTTTTTTTTTTGGTTAGATGGGTGAAGCAAGAATGCTTTTCATATTCCCCGTTATCTGTAGGATAACGGGGAATATGAAATGTAAGGATAGGGTGTTATTGAGCTATGAGCTCTGATCATGGCAGGAGGGTAACAGCAATAGCCGAGCCGCAGTTAAAATTTCGTTGGCTACAGCATTGCCATCCGTTACTCTCTGGATTCTCCTGGTTTAATGTCTCTTTTTGGGTGACAGCTTGAGATAAAGTTCACTATTTTTACGGAGGAGCTGATTTCGAGAATACAATTTTTTGTCAAGCATTATTCGTATGCATGTTAAATATAACATACACACAAATAATACGTTGGCAATGTTGTTTGTTGTGTATGTATATAACGTAATGAAATGTAGCAGATTCATTTTAAATACGCTAAATGAAAGCCTTGAAACTTACTAATTTTAATGAAGAAAAGAAATAATTCAAATAATCTAAATATTTAAGTGGCTGGTATACTGGAGGTTTATCAGTTTTTGTCATTTATTCAGTAACATAAAAAAAAAGAATAAGAAAGAAAACATAGAAAATTGAAATGGTGAACGAGGTTTTTTTTTTTTTTTTTTTTGTAATACCATACATAAGTGTTGGTCATCCCATAGTACATTAGTACCTTGGATGGACTAAGAAAGTTTAGTAGAAGGAGGAAATGTATCACGTTTATTTTCAATGCTACACATGTATTAACAATTGGAGAAAGACTAACCAACCTTTTTGGAGATTCTAAAGACGCGCTTCAAAATACGGAAAATACGGAGACATAAGAAACTGGACTCGTGGTCCTCCGTAACAGAACAACTGATTACTGTGTTGTAATCCACTGAAGGAAATTCATTTCGATCTTCAAATTCAGTAGAATCAGTTCTGGTGATCCATTCCCTTGGTCTATTCCAGTGGTCCGTCTCCCAGTCAGGAAAGGGTGTGAAAGGAGGACTTGGTTCACTTCGAAATTCCGTTATGTCAATTGTGTCATCATCATCATTGACTTGATACTCAGCTGACTTCTGTGAAACAACAGAAGAAAACTAATGTTTACATTACACATTGCAGTTATAGTTCTCAATATTTTTTTGTTCTGATTAAAAGCATCTCTCTTTAACCGCAACATATGATTGGTATAAAACAATAGTTTTGAGTAAGAAAGATGCTAAACGCCTTACATCTTGCTTACTGAAAAAATGAAGTGTCTGAACTAGTTGTGTTTAAAAACTCGGGGAACTTTTAAGGTATTTTTGATCAAGAATTTTTTTTTGCTTGACAAAATGGCTTTTTTTTTCGAAAATTCTGAATTGAGTAAAAAAAATTAACTTGCCTTTTACGTCATTTGAGGCTTCCTGGAGGCCTGCAGTGGCTCAAAAAGTTCCATTGATCTTTAGAACATTTGAATTGGATTACGTAAAAATAATTAAAAAAAAATAGAAATAATAAAATTAATTAATAAAAAATATAGAAAAATATTCTTAGCTCACCCACCGTAATATAGGTTTCCAATCTTTAGTGGGTAGGAGTCACTTAAAAAAAAAAGAATCTGATGTTTGTCCAAATATTATATTAACAATTGACAGACTATAGTAGTCACAATTTTCTTCAACATTTGGTTTTACTTACCGATGGGAGGATTTTTGATATTCGCTCATCACTATCCATCACAAATAGTGATGTTATTTGAAGAAGAGAGAGTAGTTCGATTATTGAGATACAGATGGAGGATGATGTTATTTCCCTCCTTTCCCAAGTGACTACATTCAGATAGCGCACATACACAAATATTAACAGACGTTTAGAATATTTCACTTGTGACGTCACAGCACATCTATATTGTTACATGACGTTAAGAATATTGTTTAGAGGACTTGTTGTAAAGGGTTCTCACAATATCGTTATTATTTGGTTTCACAGAAATATATTTACAGATTTATCGCCATTTAACTTATTGGAAGAATTAATTGATTATAAAATTTATAAAAATGAAAAGTACGATTCTCTAATGACTCACTTTAGTTCTATAACCACCGATAGGTGGCTTCTTTTTGAGGAGATAGTTGACTTAACTTGTTGAAAAGCGAAATTAACATTAATTTTCTGTCCATAGCGACACTGGATCCTAATATTAAATGGTTCTATTTGTCTGATAATGATTATTGTGTAACCGCCATGTTTGTTAAATACAAACTAGGAATTAATTTTAAAAATTATTTCCAGATTTCAGTTCTCTGTAGATAACTGAAATTTTCCAAAATGTGTTTTGGTTGTGTATTTATAAAATCATGTACATATATATATATATATATATATATATATATATATATATATATATATATATATATATATATATATATATATATATATATATATATATATATATATATATATATATATATATATATATATATATATATATATATACTTCTCTGTTATGCCACAATAATTTCGCCCCGCTAGGTGGCACTCGTATCACGATGAAAGCCAGTATGCATGCTAGTGTAGAAGTGTGTGATATAATATTTATTTGAAGTTGCTGATTGACATGAACAAGGGATTCTGATCTCACTAACTTCGAAAAAGATAGGCTTGTATGATACTGGTGGATGGGTGGAGGTATCCAGAAAATTGTTGTAAGCTGTTCTAAGTCTGGAGTGACACTGAGTAGAGCAGTAATAAAACATAACAAGGTCATAATAGAAAAACTGTGGAAAGACTGGCTATGGAATTTAATCAGGGAATGAATGATAATGTTTACAAACCACAATCCAATGTAACCTCCTCCGTATGGGCCTGCGAGGTGGGTACCCACTAAAAGTACCCATGCTTACTCTTAATAATCGATTACTAAGATTGTAATTTGCTTCTGAGGGACATCATTAATTCATTGAAGACTGGAAAAAAAGTTGCTTTGTTTGGATGAATCTCATTTTCAGCTATTATTGTGTGGAGGGAAGGTGGAGAGTTAGACGACCTGGGAAGAGGACTCATTCCATAGTCATGGTTCAGCAGAAACAGATGAGGTGTCGACATTAATACATCGGAAATGTTTTGCTGGGCTGGGAATCTTTTCGCGTCCTGATCTGATACTCGTAGACCGTACTATGAATGATACAGAATACAGTACCCACCCACTGCTGCAGATCAAATACCCTCCCTCCTTCATGGTGACCGCTTTAAGTCACGACTATTACACCGTTCTAATGACATAACCTAGAGAAGAATTTGGGAATCCTGAGAAATGACATTAGATTCAAGACATCTAAATATCATCCAAAGTATCAACTTGTCTGGGATGTATTACATCCCAGCCATCGATAACAAAAAACGTGTACATGAATGCGTAAACATGCACAACGTGCTTAACAATGCAACGCACAATTAGAAATATTTTTAAAATCAGTCTCTTGTATAACTACACAGTGGTTATCACCTGTGTTTTTACTGTCAAAATAACACTCTGGAATTCCTACCTCATTCCTACCACATATATATATATATATACACTCCTGTCTCTTTTTATGCCTATCTTTTTTATGCAGATTTGAAGTTATGCGGTGCAGAACTTCAAAAGTTATGTAGTATAGTACGCCCATAGATACGAGCCCTTCAACACTTCTGCGCATGTCAACAGAATGAGAATCCATTCCGATAATAGGGTAATCAACCCATATTTTGGGATCTTCTTCTTCTTCTTCTTCTCCTTCTGCAGCTTTTCTCACTTAAGTAGGGTCGCTGTTTGTGGTGAGTCCCCTCCACAACCTCCTGTCTTGGGCATACTATACATAAGTAATCCCCCAGGACAGAACGGTAACTTTCACCGTTCCCCTTACATAGTCATTTCTCAGACGATCCTTTCTGATCACACCGCACATCCACCTAAGCATTCTCATCTCCGCTACCTCCATCCTGCTGATGTTATTTTTCCTCAGGGACACAGTTTCCATAGCATACGTCATAGCTGGTCTTACTACTGTCCTGTAGATTTTGCCTTTTAGATTGATCGGCACCCTCTTATCGCATAGCACTCCAGCCATCTCTCTCCAGTTCCTCCATCCTGCTTGTATCCTTCATCCCACTTCCTTCTCAGCCTCACCATCCTCTTTCATTGTTCATCCTAAGTATCTAAAGTCACTGACCTTCCTAATGACATTTCCTTCCAGCTCCAGATCTGTCTCCTGGCCGCCATCCACTTTGCAACACATAGACTCTGTCTTACTTCTGCTCAGTCTCATACCTCTCTCTTCCAGTACTTTTCTACGACTTTCCAGTTTAGCTGACACGTCTTCTTTTGATTCTGCACACAGCACGATGTCATTTGTATACAACATAGTCCAAGGCGCGTCTTCTCTCTCCTCCGTCACCACCTCCATCACAATATTAAACAAGAACGGATTTAATGCTGACCCTTGATGCAAGTCAACTGTCACTGGAAAACTTTCTGTCTCTCCCAGGCAGGTCCGAACTCTTGTCTTCACATTTCTATACATCTACTGCCACCAACCTGACATATTTCTCCAGTACCTTCTTCTCTCTCAGACACCTCCAGACTTCTTGCCTTGGCACTTTATCATACGCTTTCTTCAGATCAATAAATACCAGATGTAACTCCCGTTGCTTCTCTCGAAACTTTTCCATTATCTGTCGTAACCCAAAGATAGTATCTGTCATCGATCGACCAAGCATGAAGCCATATTCCACCTTTGCAATCTCCATCTCCTTCCTCAGTCTTCCATTAAGAACCCTCTCTAGGATTTTCATTGTGTGGGACATTAACTTTATTCTTCTGTAATTCGTAGTCCTGTTCATCCTATTTACTATTGTAGATGGGGACAAGAGTACTTTCCCTCCATTCCTTAGGTATATTTGCCTGTTGACAAACTTTTATTAACAGGTCCCACAGCAGGTCAATTCCCTTTTCCCCCAGTGCCTTCCATGCCTCAACTGGAATGCTGTCAGGACCCACCGATTTTCCATTCTTCATCTTCTTCATGGCTTCCTTCAATTCCTCTCTACTAATGTTCTGCACCATCCCCTCATAAGGCTTCCCATCTTCTCTGTCAGTCCTTGCATTTTCTTCATTCAAAAGCCCTTCAAAGTATATTCTCCATCTGTTTCTTATATCCACATCCTTCCTTAATACCCTTCCTCCAGAGTCTTTGATCTGCCTCATATAAACGATATCCTTTGATGCCTTATTTCTACATTTTGCTAATCGGTAAATCTTTCCTGTCCTTTCTTTCTTTTAGTGTTACACCGTGATCAGTATTCATTTTTGAAATTATGGATTCTACAACCGTGTTAAAATAAGTCTTTATTATCTCGATGTTTCGATCTTCATATCAAGATCATCATCTGGAACATACATAAATATACGAGACAAGCTGCGTTACATTTCAAACCTTAAGCTAGAACTGCTACTCACTGGCATGAACTTTAGTGAAAAAAAAAAAAGAAAAAAAATTACATCAAGCTAGATTTAATTTATGATTACATGAATAAACATTCTTGCTTACAGATGGTTTTCCTTCCAGTAACAGTAATGTCCTATTTCTATTATTACAATTGTTATTTTTGATTAAAAAAATTACTTATAAATTACAACATGAATAAACATTCTTTCTTATAGATTTTTTCTTTAACAGTGATGTCCTATTTTTTTATTATTACAGTTGTTATTTTAGATTTAGGATCCTGGATTTTCTACAGTACTCTTTATAGTTGTTCTTAGAGAGGAAGGATTCATGGGACGAATATATGCCTTCCATATGTATGGGATTTTTAGACCATCATTATTGTTTAGAGTGGGGTGGTTGAGAACGATCTCACAAGCTTTCTTAAATTTGCGTTCATACCATGTTTTAGTGTTTTCTCTGTCCTTTCTATGTTTCTAATTGATCATAAAGGTCTTGATATGCCATGACCTTCGCCTGTGCAACAACTCTCTTGGCTTTTCTCTTTTTCAATCTTTTTCTCCTCTCTGTCCTCTTCCACTCTTGACTCGTCCCACTTCTGCTTTGCCTTCCTCTTAGCCGTCACTGCTTCTTGTACATCATTATTCCACCACCATCCCTCCTTCTGCTCTCTAATCTTTACGGATGTTTCACCAAGCACTTCAATTGCACAGCTTAGAATTGCTTTTGAATTATGTCTCCGCGAATCTTGTACACTTTCTAGTCCATCCGAAATCTTCTCTAACACCTTCTCCCTAAAACGGTTCCTCACACTCTCTTCTTTTAAGCGAAACTACTTAATTTTCTTCCTCCCATGGCTTCCAAAGGTTCTTATCCTCGACTTCATTTTAAAGTCTGCGCATAGCAGCCGGTGTTGCTGCGCCACATCAGATCAAGGATAATCAACCCGATAATAGGGTAATCAGATAATATGGTAATCAATCCTTATTGTGGGATGAGTTGTTTATTATTACACGGTGGAAAATTACCTTCTATTTTATGATCATTGTTGTTTTTAAAGTGGTAACTATTCGCTTGTTGTTGACCGATTCGTTCATCGCCGTTGTACATAATGAACAGCGTGTTGCAGCACATTCTGGCGTAACGTGATAACGTGTAAGCAGTGAGTGTTCGTGAAGTTTAAATTTGTATGTGAGTAAGTGTTTGTCTTTTTATTATTGAAAGTCTAAATTTTGTTAATTGTTATTTTAAAGATTTAATTTGGCCCAATGGAGAAAAAAAAGCACCAAAGAAAAGCAATTTATTTGGAAATGAAAATTGCAATTTTAGATCGCTTAGCAAAAGGAGAGCGATGTATGGCGATTGGTAAACATTTTAATTTAGGCGAATCTACTATAAGAGCAATTAGAAAGAATGAAGTCGCAATAAGAACTTCTGTCATTTCTGGCACAAAACTAAGTGCCAAATTATCATCGTACTCAAGAGATGCTTTATTAGAAATTGGAGCCGTCTACTTCCGCTTCCCAGGCTGATAAAGAATTTTCGTGAAGATTACAGGCGAGGTTGCAGCAGCAGATGAAGAAGCAACCAAAAACTTTCAAGAGAAGTTAACCAAAATTATTGAAGATGGTGGTCCCGATCAAGTGGTTAACGCCTGACGAAACAGCATTGTTTTGGAAGAAAATGCCTAGTCGAACTTACATCACAAAGTCTGAGAAAAAAGCAAGTAGGTTTAAAGCAAGCAAAGATCAAGTAACTGTTATTTTATAGCAATGCTTTAAGACCACGTGCTCTAAAAGGCAAAGATCTAAAACAGCTACCGGTACATTAGATGGTTAATACAAAGGCCTGGGTAACAACTGCTGTATTTACTGAATGGTTCAATAATTGCTTTGTACCAGAAATGGAAACATATATGAAGCAAAAAGCCTCTCGATTTTAAAGTTTTATTAATTGTTGACAATGCACCAAGTCATGCGCATTTAGAACATCCAAATGTGCAGGTAGTGTTTTTTACACCAATACAACAAGCATTATTTAGCCATTAAATAAAGGCATAATTGCTACTTTTAAAAAATATTATGTTAAGCACACTTTTCAATTTATAATGGATAAACTAGAAAATGAATCATTAATAGTAACTGACGTTTGGAAAAAAATTTCTATTTTGGACTGCTTAAATCATGTTGCATTCTGCTATCACTGAAATAAAACCACAAACTTTAAATGTCTGCTGGAAAGCAACTTGACCTGGATGAGTTGCAAACAGTGCAACCATGTATATTATCAGCTGAAATCATTACTTTGGAACATGAAATTGGTGAAGAAGATTTTGATACATTTAGCCAGAACGATGTAGACGAATTGCTTGTGGATAATGCCTTAAGCGACGATGATATTATTGGATATCGATTAACTTTAGATATCGTCGAAGATCCAGAAAACGATATTGAAGCGGAAGAAACCTGTCCCCCTCTCTGCGAATATAATTGGAGAAGGTCTTGAACTGTGCAATAAATTGGAAATTCATTTTCTTGTTAATGTCACAAATTCTGAACGAGCCTTTAAATTTCAACGTGAGCTGAAGAACTGTATGTATAAATCGCGAGCTGTATAAAAAATTAGTGAAATCATCATCGCAAAGTTTAATCACTGATTACATTGTCAGAAGAAAAAAATCAGCACAGAACGAGGGTGAAACTAATTCTGTTTGTGAAGAACCATTGCCTTTACCATACAGATCTGATGCTGTGACTTCGGGTGATGAAAGTGAGTTCGCACCAGTTCGCAAACGTTATCGAATATTCTCTAATATCGACGATAATTGCGATGACAAAATGTAAAAAAAAAAAATTACTTGTTAATAAAATTAAATGAATAAAGCTATAAAACGAACTTAAGCATTCTTATTTTCCTGAATTTTTATAAACTTTTTTAATGCGATTTTAGGTTAATTTTAATTCATTGCGTCGGTTTTATGCGGTTTTAGAAAATTATGGAACGTATCCCTAATTTTTCAACGTAAGTTAGGCATTTTTTGTGCGATTTTTTATATGCGGTTTATATATATATATATATATTTATTTTTTTTTTTTGTGTTCCTCTTAATTTTATTCCTCTTAATTTTTATTTTCTTTTTGATGCTTTTCCTTTAATGAGTTAAAAGTCAAATGACGTTTAAAAAACTGGTCAACTGAACTGAGATCTCTTTCTCTCATCTTTTGCTATCTTACGTAGTAGGATAGCAAAAAAAAAAAAAAAAAATATATATATATATATATATATATACTTGAACTCACCCAATATATATATACCAGTATATACTTGAACTCACACAATATATATATACCAATATATACTTGAACTCACACAATATATATATATATATATTGTGTAAGTTCAAGTCTCTCATCATTGGCCTTTTATAAAAGTGAGGCCAATCTCATCTTTTGCTATCCTACTACGTAAGATAGCAAAAGATGAGAGAAAGAGATCTCAGTTCAGTTGACCAGTTTTTTAAATCATTTGACTTTTAACTCATTAAAGGAAAAGCATCAAAAAGAAAATAAAAATTAAGAGGAATAAAATTAAGAGGAACACAAAAAATGAAAATAAAGGAAAAAAAACATATAGTATAAAAACCAATATAACGAAGAATAAAAATTGTTAAATGCAATAAACAGATAAAGACAATAAAAACAAGGGAAAAAAAGTTCGCAGATGCGAACTTTAACACACACCCTTATGTTACGTGACAAATTATTGGTAGCCTAAATAATTTCCTTAGGAATCATTCTTCACCTAAGAGGTATCTTTCGTTTTCTATAAATCGAGGGAGGGCGTAGAAAACGTGTCTAATTCGACCATAAATTCTGTTTTCCTCAGTGAGCGGATTTTTTTATGTACCTTCGAAATGAGATATTTTAAGACATTTATGATAAAAATAAAATAAAATAATAAAAAAACAGATACTTTTGACTTTTCCTCACCCAGGAATGGGGGGCGGGATTGTAGTAGAATCAGCTGAGACTGGGACCTGAATACTTCAGCCAATCTCTGCCAAATGCGACGCGATGCGATGTACTGGTGGACACCGGTGGAAGTTTCAAATACGCGGTACACGTCCCAAATAGGGTCAGAAGGTTTGGGGCGATATCGTGATTTCGACCGTAAGCGATCCTCCAAGTTCGTGGCAAATCAGACATTTCAAAACTGAAAAAAAAAATAATAAAAATAAAATGTTGTTTGGGTTAGCTGAGGGATCCGAACCCTGTCTGTTGAAAATTTTCTTTAGTGTTTTGCATACTGGATAATATCATTCTGGTACCACCTCCGCACAAGGTCGAGCACGACTTAGTGATCCTAAAACAAGGCAGGAAATATGCAATAGAATACTTAATTAGAATGCTTGATGGGTGATTCGATGCCAAATGCTTTTCGTACGTTTCTAAGGTGTTAATGATAATATGAATGTTTTAAGATGGGTAAGGTGGATAGGGAGATGGAGAAAAGCTCTATATACCTCATGTTTTCTGTCACTCCGAAAGAAATTAATCCGATGTCTACAAATCATTCTGTCCAGTGCATTTGTGATGTTAATTATGTTTAGCAACATTTCCATTTGGTGGACAGATAACTTGACTTGAAAGGGGCAAGGCAATAACAGTTAATGGTGCTCGCTATCGCGACATGATAATCCAGTTTTTTGTACCTAAATTGCAAGATATGGATGTGGACGACATGTGGTTTCAACAAGACGGTGCCACATGCCATACAGCCCGAGAAACAATTCAATTACTGCATGAGTCATTTCCTGGTCGTGTAATTTCCCGTTTTGGTGATCAGAATTGGCCACCGAGATCATGTGACTTAACGCCGTTGGACTTTTTTCTTTGGGTTTTTTTGAAGTCTAAGGTTTATGCCAATAAGCTCCCCACCACCCACGCCTTGAAGGAGGAAATTAAGCGCTGTATCAACGAAATTCAGCCACATTTATGCAAAGCGGTCATGGAAAATTTCGACAAAAGAGTGCGTATGTGCCAACAAAGCCGTGGAGGCCATTTACCCGATATGCTATTTCATGCATAACCCTATACTTACTATTTCTTATTGATTCATAAAGTATACTGTATACTTTATGAATCAATAAGAAATTATAATTTTCAATTAAAAACCTGTGTTTTCTATCAAAATTACTTCTTTCGTGAATTTTGGGACGCCCTGTATTTATATAAATGAATTCTTTGCCTACAGCACCACGAAACAATCGAACATGACGTTGAAGATCTTCGTTGCAATATCATTCACCAGTCATATTCCCTTTTTACAGCACTTGTAGCTCGGCGCGTTCATTAAGCATAACGAGTCCCCACACAATTGTCCCATGCCGGCATAGTTGGCCGAGTGGCTTGCGTATCCGCTCTCCATCCAAAAGGCTGCCGGTTCGAATCCAGCTGTGGGTATGGATGTTTGTGATCGTCTGTGAAAATACTAGTTATGATGGTGGGCAGTAGATGGTGTTGGTGTAGATGATAATGTTGGTGTAGTTGTGGTTCGCTCTAGTTGGTGGATTGGGTGGTGGAGACTTGTAGAGTAGATGCCGTTCCTCGATGAATCTTTGGACTCCTTGGAGGTGTCACATAATAATCACCGTCGTATCTATCCCTTTCAAGAACATTCTGGCGATGGTAAGCAGTACCACTTTCACGCCTTAAGTGTGGTTTAGAATCGGAGGAAAGACTAAAACGATGAGCTAATGTATTCTTCACAGAATACATTAGCTCATCGGAGTCTGTTCCAATTTTTATGGAACATAAAATATACGCTATGATGAACTGTGGATAAAGGGACGCAATGTGTTACCAGAGTCAGTTTTTAGAGCTTGGTCAGTTAATGGGTTCAAGGAGAGGTCTGATAGATTGTGTAGATAAATTGGGTCTTCAGACTCCAAGGAGGTGCCCATAGGCCATGAAATCAAATAGAAAACACGCCATCTACATATCTTAAACAGAATAAAAAGTTTGAGAGGGAACTTCATTACTAAAATTGGCAACCGGAGAAGGGGGGGGGAACCCCATGGAGGTACCCTCTATCTGTTTATCAGTTTTGTTCTTCCAAGAGAAATAACTGGAATGGATAGCAAAGGAAAAGAGGTCTATGATATTAAGAGGAAAAACTTTTTTTTTAAATGATGTCCTTTAAGGGAATGTTAGTGAACAATGATAATGATGTCAAATATCACTAGGATATCAGTATCATTAACAATTAAACTTTCAATAGAACTTTTAAAATGGGAAGAGACGCTGGATAGGTATTCAGGCGTATAGGCCTCCTTGACTCAGACGTCTTTGTCACAATTTGTCGAGATATCCGCTTAATTGTGGATGAATGGAGACGACTTGCAAGCTGACCTACCACCTACCGTAGTGCGTCGATTACGTTTTGCTGTTTATAGTCAAAAGCCTATCTTGATGTTCATTAGTAGAAAGAGTGTGACCTCAGCATACGTCTGCATATTAAACGCTGCTCAAAGCTTGGATATAACTCTATGTGAGATTCCAAACTCTGCGGCCTTCTTCAAGCTTTCCAGTACTTCTTCCCCGCTTGTCTAGATGATGTTTGAGACATTACAAAACATCCAAGTTTTCAAATGAGTGCTACTACGTGATTCCTTTGCGCGCGCGCGCGATTCGAAAATTTGAATGCGTACCGCTTTCTACTCAAAATTGTCAGTTACACAAATTGCCAGAAGTTTGCGATCGTAATCTTCAGAAATAGAGTTCGTCCTTAGGTATTGGACACCAGTGTATATAAGCGATGCCATTGATTTTATTAGACTGCAAAACATGGTGTCGTTAAATATCGAACTGGGACATAACTTAAAAGGTTGTGAAAAGAACTATCGAGGCTAATGTTTAAGTCTTAATGACATATAAAGATCATTCCAAACGCTACATAAAGTAATATTTAACGAGAACTGTTTCCACGAAGTGTTTTCTATGCAAATAAAATAGCGAAAACTATTTTCAAAACCATTTTCAAGCAGTCGCGAGTATGAACCACTTCCGGTATTATCGCCATCTTTTATTATTCGTTCGGGTGTCGTTATACAACTGGTGGCGCGTCATTAGGGGCATTCACGCCTTCATCTGCCAATAGCATGGACTGTTGTGTCCTACGAACCGGTAACATTTTAACAGGCGTCAAGAATGCTGATAACCTACTGACTCTTTTTGGCAACTTTGAGCCAAAAAGGTATGATACAGCATTCCTAACATCTTTAAAAGATAATAATAATGCAGTTAAATTAGTACTACAATCAGGATGTTAGTCACAACGTTGATTTGAAGATTACGTTTTGTTTACGACTCCACATGGTGTAGGTTTTTTATTTATTTATATTTTTTTATTACATTTATATTATATTTGGGGTGATTGAGGGCGTTTTTCTGCAACAGAAGGACATCTGATTTTCTTTTTCTTCGATTAACGTTTACCAAATATTTTGTGTTTACATTAGTCAATTATTATAACTTTCTCATAGTATTAGCAATGGGAATGTGCATTATAATAAACTCTTTTTCTTCGCTGGAATGGGTAGCGCAGGATCAAGCGGGTGTCGGGCACCAAGGGGGGACACCCGAACTCGAAGGAAAAAAAAATATTCAAGCAGATGCAGTACTGGGATTAAAAATTGGTTTATATAACTATTATATATAAGCGGCTATATATAACTATATATAACCATATATAAGCGGCCTTATCCAACATCTGCGCTTCAAATTCGGAAAACATACCTGTAGTGGAAGCCACAGTTATTTTTAGTACCCCCCCCCCCAACCGGCTTAATGTCACTGCATTCATGGCGATAGATGTCATTCTATCCTAGCTAGTTTTGATAATTGCCCAAGGAGCCGCACCTGCTTTCTCTAGGATATTATGTAAGCAGTTGTGCCGTAACTATTCAACGCTTTTTCCAGGTTCACTGACGAGTGAACGTTCTTTGTTCGTCACGAAGCGGATAAGATCTCTTAACAGAAACAGATTGAGGTTCATCGACCTGCTTGGAAGTCCGTACACTTGAGTACGGGTAAGCACATTTCCAAGGCCCAATTTCAAACAGATACAGATCACTTTTGTAAATAGTTGTAATCGGTATCGGTCAAGGAAATGGTCCTCCAGTTATCCACACTATTCAGGTCTCTCCTCTTTTGGGGATTAAAAAATCGTGTACCCACTTCATAAAAACATATTAAAAATCGAGATCTGAATAGTAAGATGAAATGGGGCTGAAATGAATTCCACACAGATCGATAAAACTCAATACCTAATCGATCTAGATAGGGGGTTTCCTGAGCTTCAGTTGTTTCTAAGCCTGAGTAACCTCTTCCGATGTTATGGATCTACTTTGAAGTGCACATAGTGTTCAAGCCTTACTTGATATGTTCCAGGTGTTGAAGTAGTTTTTAAAGGTAGCCATGCGTCTCAGTTCTAATGTATGTTCCTCTACTTTGTCGCAAAACAACTGCAAATTCTCGAACTTCGAAGTTCGGCGGAAAGCCCAAGTTCAATCAGAAAGTTCAATTAATAATTTGTGAGTTCAAAAAATCTTCATCATCGGCCTGTAGAGTAAGATAGACTGAGAGTGAGCAGATAGTAGGAGAGGAAATAAAGATAGAGTGCATAGTAGTAGGGTAGGTAAAAGAGGCCTCAGTTGACCTGTTTTAGCTGTTTGCCCCCCAGGGGCGATTCTAAAACGGTCGTTGATTTTTCACTTTAGAAGAAAAGGAAAAATCCTAAAAAGGAAACATGGAACAAAAACAAAAAGTACAGAGAAAATAAAACTATAGAAAGAACTGGAAACCAAAAAAATAAGAAAGGTGGGGAGGAAAAAGGTCTGGCATAAGTGATGCAGCTCTCAAGAAGCTGCACCGCCTCGCTGTAGGCCTTCGCCGCTAAGGTTCTCAGGCCCTCCCCCACCTGTTGGAACTGGAGAACTATTGCTGTGGATGGGAAACCATGGGATGGTTATTGTGACTGTCGCTTTTTGTGGGCAGTCATTATTCTTTTAGCCACCTCACTTCCCTTGGCCATGTCTAATTTGGAGAGAGCTATGAAGAACGCCGATGCCGCCTCCTCGTCTATGTACATGGCTAGCTGTACTTGCTCAGGGGTGATTTGGCTGATGTCTTCAACAAATATGTCACCCCATTTTGCACTAACTACGTTTGGACCATATTTCCCAGTGAGGAGGAGCTCAGGTTCCCCTATTCTCACTATGGCATCTTGAAAGTTTCCTGCCACCCCAGGGATACCTTTAACTAGATGCTTTAGAGTCTCCCCTGCTTTTGCATGAGGAGTCTCCAATTCTTCTGTTTCCGCTGGTTTTATTTTTTTCATCTCTTTTTCCTCTGGACTCAGAGGTCTTTTGTAGGGGGCGCTGCTTGCCTCCATGTTTTCTGTTTTATTTACTTTTCCTTCTGCAGTGATTTCATGTGACACAGCTTGTTTATTGGCTGTTTCTCGCTTCTTCTCTTTCTTGGGTGTGCAGACTATGGTTTCTGCCTTTTCTTCTATAGCCGTTATTTTGCCGTATGCCTCGTTTATAGTTGGAAAATCCGTGTTTCCCGACTCTTGTTCTGTAGTAGCTGTAGGCTTCTCTACTGAGGTGACTGTGACTGGCATAATAGCACCTCCCATCCTATCTGCATGCATTCTTGATGGGCAGGTGTTAACTTTGTGGTCCTTGGAACCACATTTGAGGCAGGCCATGAGACATTTGTCTAGCGAATGACTTGTCGTTAGGCAGTTTTTGCATGTCAGTTTTGGGCAGTTCGCTCCTAGATGGTCGAAGGATCCACAGCGGAAGCATTGCTTCTTAACGCCAGGGTAGTTTACCATTACCCCATCGGATCCGATGCTGACGAAGTTTGGAACCGCTGTTTTCATCTCGAGCGAGATGTTTACTTCCCCCGACTTCCATTGGGGGTTGTCTGCATTGTTTAAGATTTGTATGTTTCGAACAACACCCCATTTCCCAAACACTTCGTGGATTATTTTTTCATCACATTGTATATATTCCATTCCAAGGGGAATCTGGAGATTTTGAGCAGTTTGATAATGCTCCCCACCATGAACGGAAAAATTTCCTTTCCGTTACATTGAAAGCCTTTGAGCAACTTGTCCCTAGTCTTTGCGCTCCTAACTACAACTTGGTATCTGCAACTACCGAAAGGAGTGAATCCAAATATCTGGTCCGCACCGACGCAGTCAATCAGGGCTTTAGTCAAAAGTCGGGGTCTCAGATCAGCGTCAGTCTCGATGCCGAGAGTCCGCGTGCGCGGCAAAACATTGGCCATAGCTGGCGAGGGGGGCCTAGCTATTCCCTCCCCCAAGTGTTTATTATTTCCCCGGTCCGGGGTTTAGGAAGATCTGTAAATCTCCGTTAAATATATATATCGTGAGGCCCGATGGGACTCGTACCGATATCAACGGTTATGAACAGATGCTAAGTTTGTTTGTTTCACTAACGCTTGATCTAAGCCAAAAGGCAGAGATCAATAACTTATATAATAACTTATTACAAAGTAATGCCAGCTAATGTGATAAATAATCATCGGGGTTTGACCAATTCATCAACCGACTTGAAAATACCAATCATTACAATATATCAAAATAGTTCTTTACAGAAACAAATAGGTATTTAAATTAAATTTTAAAAAAATATATAAAACCTTCAGATTATCTAAAGATTGATTCAAAATTAAAATTAATATTAAACTTAATAATCTATTTTATATAAATAACTCGTATATATTTAGGAATTGCATATACGTATACAGTTTTTTATATTTTTTAAACTTATGACTACACAGCGAAGAATTGTACTTGAATGCTTCCAGTATATATTCTGTTGTTCACAATGTGAACAACTTTCAAATGTGAACAACTGAAAGTTATGTTAAATATTTTAAATAACGTAATCAATATTGTTTATAGTAAAACTGAAGAAAGGCATATATCGCAGTGAAAAAAAAAAACTTCTTTTATATTCAGAAGTCACAATTTTTATTTAAAAAATCGTTCAAATCTTTTTACAATTATGTATAAAAATAAATAAACAATACAAAAAATGATTTAAAAATTAATAAAATAAATAGAGGGCTATATAATTGTCATCGTTAAATAAAATATTCATTCTTTTTTTTTCTTAAACAAATTTCTATTGATAAAACTCTTTCAATAACCGATTGCTTAAGTACTTAATTTACTTTTTTTTTTTTGCTTTATGAAAAAAAAAAAATTTCACCAAGGACACATAATGATGGGGGGAAATGAATTAACGTTTGGCGAATATTAAACCGAAACTTATTTTGAAATTGCGTTTTGAAAACGAGACATAGGTATCCCTGCATGTTGCATCTCATTCGCTGTTTTTAATTTTTAATTACAATTTATAATTTCATCAACAAAGTGCATATTAAAAATTCAACATTATTTCAGAGCCGAAAGTTTATAGAAACTATAAAAGTTTCGTAAGCTGACCTGAAAGCTTACGAGAATACAATCCTCGACATCCCCGAGATGCAAGTAGGTAGTGCCACTCGGGAATGCCGATGATTGTATTCTCGTAAGCTCTTAGGTAAACTTACGAGACTCTACAAGCATTTACTTTCAAATAATGTTGGATGTAATATCCACTTTGCCAATGTAATTTTACTTCGCCGAAATGAAGCCTTTCTTTTAGTAATAGACTAGTGTTTCTCAAACTTCAGATATCTGCGTACCCCTTCTTAAATTTTCATTATTACCAAGTACCCCTAATTAATTCATTAATAAATTAATAAATTAATTAAAATTAACAAATTAATTAAAAATAATTAATTTGTTAAAATAATAAATTAATTAAAATATTAATTACAATTAAATATCTATTTTATTTGAATTTATATGTTAATGTAAACAAAAAATATGATTTATTTTTAATAGAACAAAATTTGGAATAGGTTCCTCTTCATTTCCTGTCCATGAAAATCCACATTTCAAGTAATTCATACCATACTTACGAAGAGTTTTCATCCTCTTACTAGTTGGTCTCTAGATATGTGAGACGACACACTCTTATCAATTTCATTTTATCCAGATGCAATATCAACGTTTTCTTGTTGTTCACAGCTACTTGTATTTGCTATATTGCTCTCTTTTGGGGATTTTATAAACCCAATCTTTAACCAATGATCCATACGTAAGAATTTGAAAGCTAAAAAAAAATACTGTATTTACTCGAATATAACTCTAACTTTTTTCCCAAAATTAAAGCTAAAAAATCGTCTTGCGAGATATATGCGGGGTTTTTCGGAAACTAAAGTTTTCAGAAAAAAAATTGAAAATGGTGCGACTTACCAAGAAGCTCCTACTCGCTATCACCACTTTTGGCATCGAGAACAGTTTCTTTGTGTGCATCGTCAAAGTCATCTACTCAAATAGCGTCATCTTCATTCTCATTATTTCAAGCAAAAATTACCGGTAATTTACAAGACTTGAGATACGTAGAGCAGCGAAGAACTGCATATGATTGGTGCGGTATTAACAAAAGATCGCGCGAACCAAAGACAAATTAGCATTTCAACAGTTGAGTTGAAATGCTCATTCCCTTCAACCGAATTCCGTAATATCTGAAACACATTCACTATATATTTCTTAGTTTTAACACGTTTACGACGAGGGTGGTGTCAAGGAAAACCATATGTTACACCGGCAACATATCGTTTTGCTTGAGTCTACACAGCAGTTTCTGTTGGATAGGAGATGTGATTCATTAGTTAGTGCCGTTTTATGCCGGTTGTCCCTAATTGCACTGTTTGTTGAAACATATAATGACTCCTTTAATTATGCATAGCCCAAAATTGTAACATACCCCATAATGACCTTTCGCGTATCCCCGGGAGTACGCGTACCACACTTTGAGAAACACTGTAATAGAGACAATTCGGCTGATCCAAGAGGTAGTCCAACACCACGGCAACTCGTTACAAAGGTGGAGAAAGCTACAAGCTCCTTGCAGCCTTTCGGAAACCAGGAATATCTGGAATTACCTGACGTTCTGAGTAGTTCTCAGTTATCAGATAGACTGTCGCGGTATCGCAGTGCTTGTGTTCAAGTAACCCTTATTTTACTTAATGATGGCCTCAAAGTGAGGCCATCATTAAGTAAAATAATAGTAAGATACTAGCAATTCGGATATGCCAAAGAGAAGCCTAAAAAAAAATGCTGCGGTTGCTAAGATTCCATCACATTCAGATAACTTTTATTACAGTATGTTGTTATAATTGTTCTATTTTATTATTAGTTATTGTTGCTAATGTCTTACTATATATTTTGTGAGTTCAACAAACTTCATCATTGGCCTGTAGAGTAAGATAGGCTGAGAGTCAGCAGATAGTAGGAGAGGAAATAAAGATAGAGTGCATAGTGGTAGGGTAGGTAAAAGAGGCCTCAGTTGACCTGCTTTAGCTGTTTGCCCCCCAGGGGCGCTTCTATAACGGTCGTTGATTTTTCACTTTAAAAAAAAGGAAAAATCCTAAAAAGGAAACATGTAACAAAACAAACAAAAAAAAGTACACAGAAAAGCAAAAATTGAAAGGAAAACTTAGAGGTAGAGGAAGGATCTGGCCCGAGTGATGCAGCTCACAAGGAACTGCAGCGCCTCGCTGTAAGCCTTCGCCGCTCGGGTTCTCAGGTCCTCCCCCACCTGTGGGAACTAAAAACCAGTGAAGATTAGTAAAGAAATCCACAAAGTGGTTACTGTTCCTTTCTTTTGTTGTGCGCTGTTATGATTCTTTTGGCCACCTCACTTCCCTTGGCCATGTCTAGTTTGCAGAGAGCTATGTAGAACGCCGAAGCTGCCTCCTCGTCTATATCCAGGGCTACCTCTACTTGCTCAGGGGGTGATTTTGCTGATGTCATCAACGAAGAGGTCACCCCAATTTGCACTGACGATCTCGGGTCCATATTTCCCTGTGAGGAGGAGTTCAGGTTCTCCTACTTTATCTATTGCCTCTTTAAACTTTTCTGCTACCTCGGGCATACCTAAGGAGATGTTTTAGAGTCTCCCCTGCTTTTGTATGAGGGACTTCTGGGTGTTCGGTTTCAGATACTTTTGCTGTTTTGAGATTTGTCAGCTCTTCTTCCTGCGGACTTAATGGCCGTTTGGAAGTTTTGGTGTTCGTCTCCATCTCTACTTCAGCTTCTTCTAGTGTATCTGAATTGGCGATGTCTATATTGTCAGTGGTAGCTCCGCTTTCGTCCGTGGGAGTTACGATGATGGTTTCTGCATTGTCAGTCTCTTCTGTTGGGATCGTATTGCTAATCTCTGCAATTCTGGTAGGTTTCCCTCCCTTACGGGACCTTTTCGTTGTCTTAGACATGGCGGCATGATCAGGAGTGGCCTCAAGAGGCGGAAACTCTTCCTGTATTGTGACCTTTTCATTACTTGGTTTTGTTGCTGATGTGATTGCACCACCCATCCTCTCTGCGAGGGTTCTGGATGGGCAGGTGTCGACTCTGTGGTCAGTGACCCCACATTTCAAACAAGCTGCCTCACATTTTTCTTGGTTGTGGCCAATTTTTAGGCAGTTCTTGCATTTTATGCGAGGGCAGTCTGCCGCAAAATGATTGAAGGCACCACATCTAAAGCATTGCTTTTTGACGCCTGGGTAATTTACCATTACCCGGGCAGATCCTATGAGGACAAAGTTAGGAACTTCGGTCCTCATTTCAAGAGAGATAGTTACCTCCCCTGACTTCCACTTAGGATTGTCGGCGTCATTGTGAACCTGGATTTCCCGTACAACTCCCCACTTAGAGAATACGCTATGAATTATATCGTTGTTCTCTGCATATTCTAGGGGAAATCGTGGTATCTTAAGGGTTCTCAGGATGCTCTCAACCATGAAGGGAGATACTTTTACTTGGCCACAGTCAAACCCTTTGAGAAGCTTTTCTCTGGTCTCGATATTTTTGGTCACTACCTGGTATCTTCCTCCCCCATAAGGGGTAAATCCAAAAATGTTCTCTGCGCCGACGCAGTCTATGATGGCTTTCGCCATCGCCCTTGCCGGTATTGTGGCGTCAACCTCAATGCCGAGGGTACGCACACGCGGCAGAATGGAGGGCATGATCAGATGGGGGGGGGGGGGGAGCCTAACTATTCCCACTACCAAGTGTTTGATATTTCCCCAGTCCGGGGCTTACGAAGTTCTGTAAATTTCCGGTTAAATATCGTGAAACCCGATGGGACTCGTACCGATATTAACGGTTAAGAACAGAAACTACACACTTGAACTAAGCCAAAAGGCCGAGAAGCGATCTTGCATGTTACAAGAACGGCTATCGCTCTGAAATATAACCATTCACATCTTACTATGCCTAATTTATAAATTAAAATTTATCATAAGTATGTATGTATGTATAGGAAAAAAACAGTATATATAGGGTTCGGTACTATCCGAGTTTCAGGTATCCGCGGGATGTCTTGGAACATATCCCCCCGAATAATACTAATATATTATTTATTCATTATATTTATGCATGTATTCATTTATATATTTGTTTATAGCCAATTATTTATTTATATAGAAAGGAGTGACTCTTGTTTATGCGCTATACTCAAACTACACTACAGATATTCTGATAACAAATTTTTTTTTTTATTTAAAAATTACGTTTTTTTATTTAGTTTATTTGTTTAATATAAATATACAACAATGTTTCCATTTAAATCACTTAATCAAATTAATTGCACTGATAATTAAATACTACTCTTTTTAAATTAATCTCTTTCCTACAGGATAATAAAATAAATATATTGAAAAGTAAAAGTCTGCCTACACAGAGATCTCTGTTATTGTATCTCAAGGGTAATGGATGGCAATGCTGTACCAATGAAGTTTAACTGAGGTTCGGCTGTTGCTGTTATCCCCCTGGGGCGCTGAGATTCGAGAGTTATGGGTACGCTCTCTTAGGGTTTTTTGCCCTAAGGGAGCAATTTGAGTCTCCGGGGAAAGTGTTCTCCAGCACGGCCCGCTGAGAGGCTTTGTCAGTGAATGATTTTCTTCGGAATTTGAGCGGTTCTACTCGGTGGTGGCGTGTGGGTGGAAGGCCATCATTGAGTGGAGCCAACGCTGAGACGGACGGTATTTCGCTCACGATTGAGTGGCCTAGTGATCGTCCAAATTTTTAGAGACGGCTTTACCTTTAAATATGGCAATGAAGTTCTAACTGAGGCTCAGCTATTGCTGTTACCCTCCTGCCATGATCAGAGCTTTAATAGCTCAATCTCTATTATTATTAGTTGGTAGTATTAGTTAATCGACCGTCAGATGCACTGATTTTGGAGGGTAATAATGCTGTACTAATGAAGTTTAACTGAGGTTCGGCTGTTGCTGTTACCCCCTGGGGCGCAGAGATTCGAGAGTTTGAGTTCGCTCTCTTAAGGTTTTTGCCTTAAGAGAGCAATTTGAGTCTCCGGGGAAAGTGTTCTCCGGTGAGGGACTTTGTCGGTGAATGCTTTTCTTCGGAATATCAGCGATTCTGCTTGGTGGTGGTGGTGCCAACGCTGAGATGGACGGTCTTTCGCCCACGATTGAGTGGCCTAGGGATCGCCCGAATTTTTAGAGACGGCTTTACCTTAACATAAGGTAATGCTGTAGCCAATGAAGTTCTAACTGAGGCTTGGCTATCGCTGTTACCTTCCTGCCATGATTAGAGCTTTAATAGCTCAATAACACCTTATCCCTACACTGTCCTCTACAGATAACGGGGAAGATGAAAAGGATTCTTGTTTCGCCCCTTTAAGCCAGTCCTTATAAAGATCTCTATTATCTGGCAGTCGATATAGGAGAAGGATGAAACCCTGGGAGGGTAATGGATGGCAATGCTGTAGCCAATGACATTCTAACTGAGGCTCGGCTATTGCTGTTACCCTTTTGCCATGATCAGAGCTTTAATAG
The DNA here is from genome assembly GCF_054136105.1 of Typopeltis vanoorti. Taxonomy (NCBI): domain Eukaryota; kingdom Metazoa; phylum Arthropoda; class Arachnida; order Uropygi; family Thelyphonidae; genus Typopeltis; species Typopeltis vanoorti. The sequence goes on from NC_143555.1 coordinate 101,490,243, forward strand.
CTCAATAACACCTTATCCCTACACTATCCTCTACAGATAACGGGAAAGATGAAAATATTCTTGCTTCGTCCCTTTAAGCCAGTCCTTATAAGGAATCTCTTTTATCAAAATTAGAATGTGTCAAAAATTTTATGTCACAATTTTTATGATTTCCATAGAGATTTTACTAGAAATGCGTTTCATCATTGGTATTGGTATATTGATTTATTAGTGCTCATCATAGATACAAGAAGTATAAATGATTAATCATCACTTTATTTAATTTAACTATTTTGTAAAATAAACAAAAAAAGCGTTTAAATATTTAGTAAGTCGAACCATTGAAACTTCTTTTTTTTTTTCAGAACAGTGATGACATCTAGAGGGAAAAAGATAACAATAATGTTAAAAAGTTATAAAATTGTGTCAAACTCTTATGATGCAATTAGATACTGTCTCAAAAATTAAATAAAACTCTGAAACGTATTAAATAAGATTAACTGTTCTTACATAATTTCAGTCTTAAGATCGCAGACACAATCATATACATACATCCATAGACTCGTATATACCCTATCCTACCAAGAGTCATGAGACACTCCTTCCTATGATCGCAAGAAAAACGTAGATGCACACATTACGGTAGCATTAATTGGGGAGAAAAATACCAATTTTCTGGACTATCACCTTAAACTATGTTTATGTATTTATTTATAAGTTTTAAAAGAGGTATACCGTGAGTAGACATATCGATACAAAATTAATAACGGAAAACTCACGTCCAGACTTTTCAAGTTTAAAGTATTCAATATAAGATTGGTGTTCTTCTAGCCGAATAGAGGCAGATCTTCCTGTTTGTCCGAAATAAGATAATCGACAAGAGCACGGAATCTGGGAGACACCTGGATGATTAAGATGTGGAAGCTTGTCCTTAGGAGAAGTGAGAAAGGTGGAGATTTTTATAAACGGTCGAAAGGCAACAAAAATATTCAGTGGTTTTAAAACTTTTGCTATACGTTCACTGATGCCTTGTACATAAGGGATAGGAATGCGCGTTATTTCTTCTGTGTTTGAAGAGGAAGACATATTAAAACTACTCAAAGCTCTTTTAATGAAGCAATTCTTATAACCATTAGATAGAAAGGAAGAAGTTATATATTGCAGTTCTTTCTGTAAAAGATCGTCTGAAGAACAAAAGGAGTGGGCCCGATGAACCAGTGTTTTAATAGTTCCTGCCTTTTGACTGGGATGGTGATGAGATTCCGCATGGATATAATGGCATGTATGAGTCTTCTTTTTATAGACTGAGAAATGTAGGTTACCATCTGGTTGGCGAAGAATTAGAAGATCCAAAAAGACTAACCGCTTATTTGATTCTACTTCTAGGGTAAACTTCATCCTAGGATGAAGTGCGTTCAACTTAGTGAGAAATTGTTGAAGTTCATCCGAAGAGCCATTCCATACAGCAAAAATGTCATCGACATATCTGAACCAATGAGTAGGTCTGGGAGAAATGTTGTCAAAATGTTGTTCATGTAAACAAAATTTTTTTTTGTTTACATGAACATATAAATTCAAATAAATAGCTTCCTTCCTAAAGACGCTATACATTATCATTAAGACAATACTAATTTTACAATTAAGATTTAATCGAAACGATAACTAGTATGCGGTGAGACTGCAAAAATGCATCCGCTCAACGCTAAGGGACAAAACACATGTTCAATCTAGTTCCCTCTTGAAGGAAAACGCGGATGTGACACCTCTCGGCGTGAACGCGTGTAAAAGCCACAAAATCTATGATATGCAATCTGATTTCTTTCTGTTATATTTACTTTGAAAGAAAAATGTTGGTTGTGAACTTCTAAACTGATTTCCCAACCCACGAATGGATAGCGATTAGTTCACACATTAATCCGCACAACATAATCCACAGTCTTCATAGCAGGGTTTTCGGACTAATATAAAAAATAAATAATACAAAATATTATGTAAAATAATTTAAAATAGGGAAAAAAATGCTTAGCCCACCAATGTGCTATAGTTTAGCAAATAAACATTTCCTGGGTGAAACTCATATTAAAATAAATAAATACAATACAAAATTAATAACGGAAAACTCACGTACAAAGATTATTAAATAGTATAATAATGTTATTTTCGCCTGTGTGTCACAGGCACCTTCAGTACATTAAGCTCAAATTAAACAATAACTGACAATTCCAAAAAGCGCCACCTAAGTAGCTGGTGTAAGATAACTAAAAAGGTCAATAAATTTCCTAAAAAAAAAAAAAACGTTAGGAAAGATTAGCTGATTTGTAAAGTACTATCTCCCATAAAGAGGATAGACGTAAGCCGTCGGATCTGTTTAAGATCCGACGGCTTACGTCGGAAGTTAAAGACAAAGAACTCAATGTCTTTAAACATTAGTATTAGAAAATATTAGTAAAGTCATTTTCATTCCGGAAGATGTCTCCAACTTACACTAATTGTCGCTACATATCGTACATAGACTCTGTGTGCCCATACTATATTTACTACTACAATAAAGCTACTTGTTGTTTTTGCATTTGCAGCGTGGTGTCTGTTGGGAGGGGGGGGTATTTATCACTATACAGAGACGTGTTCATTGGAGTTCCGAAGGAATAGGCGTAGTGAGAAAAATTTTTGCATTCCTTGAATTAAAATGAATCCTCTTTTTTAATGACAAACCCACCAGTGGCATTAAATAAAATATTTCCTGATTTCTGTTTATGTTATTATTTTGAGTATTCATGTTATTGAATGTTAATAAAATTGTAGCTCGATATTAACTTTGTTACGAATTTGTTTTTAGGTTATTATATGTATTAATTATACTTATTGTTTTGTGAAAATTTTGTTTTAGTTATACACAGAATAAATTTCTTTCATTCCCTTTCTGGCTGGAGAGAGGGCTACCTCTACGGCATGGCAACCAGGGGAAAAAGATGGAGAAAGAGCTACACGCTCTTCACTGCGTTCCAAAAAAGGAATTTATCTTTGGAGCAGATGGACCCGTATCAGATATTTAGCTGATAAGAACATATATGCACTTTTTCGCTTCTCAGTCTTTTGGTTGAAATAAGAATTCAAAGCGATAATATATATATATATATATATATATATATATATATTTTTTTTTTTTGCAACGAAGTAGCTGCACTTTGCTCCACCTTTGCTATGAGTTACCTGGCAATTTACAACCAGAGTCCCCTTGTGGTATCGCTTCTCGGTCATACATAATGTATCCCATAAGTCCCGAAATATTTAAAAAAAATCAGAAAAATCAGTATATTAGAGTGAGTGCGGTTTACGGGGAGAAAAAAATTAGTTCAAATGTTCACTGATAGACGGCACTGTACCACATGCCTCATTTGCAAATACGTGCAAATAAGAGTACTATAAAATGCAGGGTGTATTGCTGACAGCTCGTAATGAATGCAACAGAATTATTTGTGAAAGGAAAAATTTGTTGCCGTGATGCTTACATTGGTGGATTAGGCATTGTTAGTGAAGTTTTACGTAAGTGGGGGAATCGGTAGCGGAAGCTTTACAAAAGTTTCGTAAAAAAAAAATGAAGAAAGGTCGTGGTCCTATCACTCCGGCCAGACTACCGTCTCTAATACGACGTTTCGAGGAAACCGGAAATTTGTCAGATCGCCCTCGGGAAATGCTTGCGGAAAAAAAGTTCTTCACGGTGTGAACGCGTGGGGTCACATCGGCATCTCTTGTGAAACAGTTTCTCATCAGTACATTCGGTGAAGAACGACTCATCAGTCATAATTGTAACTCCGCATACCCCCCCCCCTCCGGACTCGACCCCAGGAGATTTTCGGTTGTGGGGCTATTTAAAGTCCCGAGTGTACCTGACCAGCCCATCTTCCTTAGCGGATTTAAGATGCCATTCGCCGCGAAGTTGCTTGCATCTACCCAGATATGACCACGCTTCCGTAAATGGCGTTCTCACCTGCTTTCACAATGTAATCTTGTTCCGGCAGACACGTTGAACAATTAATGTAGTGATATGTAACGGGTTTCCTGCATATGATTAAATAAGTTTTCGATGCTATTCTGACTGTCAGTCGGTGAAAATTTTAATTACTTTTTTTTTTCTCCCCACCAAAAAAAAAAAAAATATTCACAGTTTTGCGATTCGCTTTTGTGCAAACCGCACTCTAATATACCAATTTTTCTGATTGGTGTGTGTGTGTGTTTAAAATATACCATTGAAGAGTATCACATCGGCAGGAATTATTTTAAAAAAAGTTTCTTATTTTAGAAAAAAAAAAACAGCAATATTTTACGAACTAAAAATCTTTTTTTTTTTAATTTTTCATTAAATATGTATACAGTATTATTATTTTTTTTTAATTTTGGGCGACTGCCACTCGTGAACTGTTGAAACCCATAGTACATGAAAAACATGGGCGGGCTAAGAGATTTTTATTATTTTTATATTTAATATTTATTTTTTACATAATTGCTTTATATTTATAAAATTACCTAATTATATTTTACACATTATTATTATTATTATTACAAGACACCTACAAGGACTCAACATTACGTATCACATAATCCATCGTTTACAACATTTAATCCACAATTTACACTCTACACCACTATCCACCATCTATCATCCACTAATGCCAACTATTAGTATTTTTGCCTGTTAATGGCGATAGCATATATTCTCTGGCCGATTTGGATGTATGTGAAATGAAAAACTCAAGTTTCAGAAGAAATACCCTGCTATCTCTGAATGAAATAGGCCAACTCACCTTCATTTGAAATGACCAATTACGAACAATACATAATTATAGAAATAAATAGATTTAGCATTTCAACAGAATGCCACTACTAAACTAAATCTTAAATATAAACGAAAGGGGGAAAGAAATAGAGGGATTTCTTGTGAACAAGCCAAAAGGCTAATACCCCGAATCAAAGAAGATGATATTTATGTTCTTCCTCTTTTGTAATTTCAATCAGTAATATTTAGTAGCAAAACATAATTGTATGTCTAACGAAAAAGAATTTCGAGATACCTTAAATATACTGAACAGCCAGGAGATGGAGACAGTGGTTTGTTAAGTGAGGAGGAATTTTTGTTTCACATAAATGACGTCATCACTGTGATGTTCTGAGGAACAACAATGTTTTTAGATATACATAAACAGAGAAGAGAGAGAGTTGTATACCATAAAAATTAGTATGAAAAATAAAAATAAATAAAAAAGTTACAAATTATGGGAAAGCAATAATGAAGTTCAAGTCTCTCATCATTTTTGTGGCCCTGAGATTCAGCAGAGAAAGAGAAGAAGAAGAAGAAGATAAAAAGATAGAGTAAAATAGTGATAGAAGAGAGAAAGAGGCCTTAGTTGACCAACTTTAATTGTTGACACACCAGATACTTCTAAAACGGTCGTTTGACTTTTCACTCACTAAAAGAAAAGTCCCCTAAAAAAGGGGAAAAATACACTAAAAATCTAACAAGAGAGTAAACAGATAAAATAATATTAACCTAAAAAACGGATAAAAACAAGTGAAAAAGCTGGGGAGACCTGGCCCTGGAGATCCCATCCTAAAAGGGCTCAGGACCGCCTCGATGTTGGCCTTCGCAGCCCGGGTTTGTTCAAGCCTTACATTAGAATGAAATGAATTTAGACTAAAATGACAAAACTAATAAAATCTGAGTTTAAAAAGTCATAAAAGCAATGATGTTACAAACATATGTACATTTTAATCCCCCCCCCGTGTAATATGACATATGGTTGGTGGTCTACACCATCTCCTTAGGAAAGGTTCTTCGCCCAAGAAGTATCTTTCCTGCTCAAGAAATCAAGGGAGATAGATGCAAAATCAGTTCCTAATTCGATAGTACATTCTTGCTTCCTCAGAGAGTAAGTTTTTTTTCCGTCTTTTTCATATGTGAAATTTTTACTATATCGATCAGTAAAATTATGTATTTTTTTGTTTTTTCTCACAGGTGGGAGAAACTGCAATATGCCACTTCGGAGATGTGAGCAAGGGAATCCTAAGCACTTCAGCCAGCCTTCGCCAAATGCGCTGCACTAATGGAAGAGGTGCCCTACAGTTTCAATTGCATGACATACTTCGCGAAAGGGGGTCGCAAGGTCGAGGGGGGGGGACAATATTGTGATTTCACTAGTTTCACTGGGAGTTGGCCATTAGCGATTCTCCAAACCAAATCCCAGCGAAAGTCTAGCACCATCTCTGCACATGATCTCAATGCTTACCGTATGGTTCGAACAGTGTTAGTGTGAAATATGAATATTTCATAATCGGCAGGGCAAATCTTCCTTGCGTGTGTGTGTGGGGGAAGCCTTGCATAACTCGTGCTTCCTATGGCTCCAGAAGAAGTTGAGCTGTTTATAAATAACTTTATTTTGTGTAATCTGTGATGTTTGTTAAACTGCTTGTGTGTAGCAGCTTTGGTATCAGGGTGGTTTGATACTGTTGCGTTATCTGTTGAAAGATAGATAATTTGGTTCAAAAGGGGTGAGTTTATCACCCCTTTTAAACCAAAGGTGGCAAACCATATGGAAGATTGGCAGGGCCGAAGTTTCCAAAAATTTTGATTTTCGCTTTTTCTGGGTTTGCGTGAAAACCACAGAGCACGCTAAACTGTCGTAATATGCCGAAGAAAATGTAAATCGAATCGAAATCCAGAAGGGTTCTAACAATATCATCGGCATACACGACAGTCTTGCTCTGTTTGTAGCCTATGGGCAGGGATATTCCTCTCACTCTTGTGTGAGTCGTTTGTTTAATTTAAAAAAAGGTTCTAGTACTGAAGAGAAAAGAAGTAGGTTCAGAGACTTCCTTGCAAAACTCCCTTGCGTACGGGAATGTTTCCCTTACGCAAGAAGCCACGCCCACTCTGTCTATGATATAGTGCAAGCTGTGTTTTGCACTGTCGAACGCTTTTTTTTTTTTTTTTTTCCAAATCCACCGACACGAGTTCCTTGCTCGTCGCGAGCCGAATAAGATCTCTTATCAGAAATAGGTTGAGTCCCATCAATCTATCAGGAAGTCCGTACACTTGAGTGCTGGTAAGCCCATTTCCCATGACCACGATTACACACCACTTTTGTGAATAGCTTGTAATCCGCTGAAATAAGAGCCAGAAGGATTCACTTCGGCAATGCACAATTATTCTAATTAAGTGGATATTGAATATAACATTATTTCACAGCCGAATAGAGAAACTATAAAAGTTTCGGCGGATCCAGGCATAAGCAAACCTTTCATGACAGGGAGCGCTTGTAATCCATATTGGTCAAGAAAATGGGCCTCCAGCTACGCACACTATTCGGGTCTTTCCCGTTTTTGGGGATAAAAATCATGTAACAGCAGGCACGTGTCCGGAAAGAAAAACGTTTTACAAGTCGATACCAGAATAGGCAACATGAAATTCCAGACAGGCTGATAAAACTCAACACCTAGTCCATCTAGCACGGGGTTTTTCCTGAACTTTAGTTCTTTGTAAGCCCGAGTAACCTCTTCCGAAGTTATCGGTCTACCCTGAAGTGCACATAGGTGTTCAGGGATACTTGTTATGTTCTAGGCGTTAAAGTCGCCTGTCATCCCGGCGTAGGCTCTCAAGTAATGACGAAAAAAAATGCTGCAGGATATTTCCCGTGGTTCGCATAGTACCACACGGGGGGGGGACGCATGGCCCATTCTTCCCATTCCAGGTGAGTGGTCTTCCATTTGTTGCATAGCAGTTTTAAATCCTCGTTATGCATTTTTGGGAAGTTTGCAGGAAGTGTCCAAGGTCCTTTTACTGTGTCAATGACCTCGGGTAGTTCGATAGTTAACAGAACTATTTTATGGTCTTTTACTGAACTGCCAACTGTTACATGCCTTACTGTAATAACTCATGACTCTACAGTTGCTGGAAATGTAAACTCGGGCGAGTCTCGTTGAGACTCCTCTTCGCGATCATGTGGTACCGACTCTGCCTGGATTATGCTCCCTCCGGATGCCGATGAGGTCAATATTCTCACAGCAGAATTGCAGTTCCCTAGAGCCACCGGTACCAGAATTATTGTTATTGCTCACCTTGTCATATCGTGCGTCTGCGATATAGTTCCAGTCCCCCATCCCCGCTATGATATACTGAACCCTGTAAAAATAAGGTTCTAGGGACGTGAAGAACCTACATCGCTGGTGGGTATTATTAAGGGCATAGACAGTGATGAAACGGATGGTTCTCCCCTCCAAGAAGACTAGATATCCTGCAACATATTTTTGAACATTGAAAAACCTACCTAGAATAGGCTGACGAGCAAGGATCCTTCTCCCCCCCCCCCCCACTCCTCGCACAACACTCTCCAGAACACCAGAAGCTTTGTAAAGGGATGCTTCTGGTTAAAGTTTTCAATGTCCCAGAACTGATAAAAATCTTTTGCAAAAATAATACATGAACCGGATGATGTAAAAATAGTCTCCAAACAGCGCGTTGTGCGGAGATAGATCGCAAACAATTGATATCCAGAGTCGCAACGCGAAAAGGGGAATTAGTAGTCATGTTAATTTTTTTTTTAGTATGGTAAACCCCCTTTTACTGTTTCTCCAAGCGACATGTTTATAAACTCTGTCTCTTTCACCTCCTCAGAACCAGCTGTCGTTGTTGGTAGCAATGGAAATTCAGGATACCTGTTTGTGTGCCAGTGCTATCTGAATTAGCCGATGGGGGAGTTGAGAGTACTTCAGTAGCCCCCCCCCCCCAGCCGCTTCGCCACTGTTCGATATGGACACGTGTTCATCTTGTGGCCTTGCTGATGTTGATCTTGTTACTGGCGCTTTCTGCAAGAGCTAGGGTGTGTCCAGATTCGTTGCAGTTACGACATTTAGCTCTTATGCATTGCACTCCCAGATGGTCATAGGGGGGGCCACACCTAAAGCAATGCCTCCTGCCACCCAGATAACTAACCATAACCCTTGGTTCTGCAAGAGATATGGTGTCTTTAACAGTTCCCCTTTTCTAGAAGATCTCATGAATAACGTCGTCATGTTCTGAATATATTCTTCTAAAGCAGCGTTTCCCAAACTGGGGGCCGTAAGTTTTGTTGAGGGGGGGGGCGTGAAATAATGAAAACAAATATAAAATGTTTTAAGACTAAGTAGATTTTTCTTAATCTTAAAAGAAACGTATTTAATTTTTATTATTTATTATTTCTTTTTTGTTCTTTTTTATATTTTAACGGAAAAAATCACACATTGGTGTTAGTTCTCAAATTTTGCTTCCTGCGTATTTCGGCGCTTAATGAATATTAGTAAATATATGCTTATTCACATATAAGTTTCATTTCAAAGGTATTGATAAGAAACGCAAAAAAGATTACAAACGCAAAATCTTGAATATAAATACAATAAATAGTATAATAATATATGTATATATTATGATTTTTGTTTTCGATGGGGGCCGTGAAATCTTTAAAATTTTCCAAACGGGGCCGTGGCATCCATAAGTTTGGGAAGCACTGTTCTAAAGGAAATCTATCTTCATTGTTCTAAGCAGTCTTCCAATCATGACTGGAGTTACTTTGGCCCCGGCGCATTTACGAGTAAAACCTTGCAGCAATTCGTCTCTCGTTTCTGCATTCTTGACTACTATTTCAAATCTTCTCCCACCACATGGGGTTAAGTCACAAATATTGCTAGATCCATTTGCCTCGCATAAAACTTGGCACTCTACTCGTTTTTCTATCTTAGGGTCTACTTCAAAG
>NC_143555.1:106910000-107030000 GCF_054136105.1 Typopeltis vanoorti
GCTGCGTACGTTTTACCTACATTCGGTGGCAGGTATATGTATTAGAAACATCTATTGCAGTTTTGCATGAAAGGGAAATTCCCTGAATCAAGTCAACTTTTTTATTTTCTTCATATAAATAAATGTAATTAATATATGCGAAGTGTTCTAGAAACAAATAATAGTTTTGTTTCTAATTAAATAGTGCCTAAATATATAAACATTTTTGTTCTAAATAATTGAGGATCTCATGTATACTAACCAGTAATATTATAAAATTCTGCATATCGTTTTAATTCCTCAGCATTTCGAGGAAATGTGGTATGTCTTATAAAACTGGGCAGAACTTGAAAATAATTTCTAATGACAATAACATCTTATAATTTACTTTTTATAAAAACGGATGTTATAGAAGGTTAATGACAGGCTTACATTTATATGAAATTCTCTCTTGTACAATGCTGATATGACTATTATTAAACTGCGATTTTCAGCCATGTCGATTGGATATGACTCTATAAAACATTTTGTGTGTGTGTGTGTGTGTGTGTGCGTGCGTCCCTACCCAGCGACAATTACAGTGGTACTTAAGTCACTAAAACCGAACTTTGAACCAAAGGAATCGGATAACTTAGAGTCGTGAATCATTCCACGTGCTTTTCGTTAGGTGGATGAACCACCTGGTGGCAGCTTAGAGTACCGCATGAACAGGATTGTTCATACTGTACTCTATTTAGATAAAGGTTCCTTTCCGACACTTATGAAATTCTATGATAATGAAGTGGCGTTACAATTCAGGCAAAACATAACACACAGTAAATCTTCCGTAGGTTTGGTTTAAGGATAATAACACACCTCCTATATACTGGCTAACACAGAGACCCACTCGATACTTTGAAAACTTGGGTTCAAGTCGATCGAAGTCCGAGGCATAGGAAGTGGAGCATAACTGGACACAACAGAGCAATTTCGACTTCAAAATATAAACATCAAGTTGAATTTCGATTTATGCTCTGCTGTTACTAATAATATAAACTATTTTCGGCCAAAAATTGGGAACAGAAGAGAAATCAAAGTCACATCTCTGCTTCATAGTAGGAGAAACTTGACAGAGAGTGAAATGATTTTTTGTTTTAAAACCTAAATCATTTCAGATTGAATCCACATAAAATGAAACGAAAGCATCTATTCGCCCCAAGAAATAATTCCTAAATAGGATTCACTCGATCATTATTAAGAAAGATGTATCTCAATTAAACGCAGCGTTTTATAATTGTCGGTTGAGTGGTTATATGAGAATATCCGATGGCTTCGTGTGTTGTACGGTTCAAATTCTTGATTTAAAGCTCGCATACCTCCGATTTCAAGTTCATTCTGCGATCTCCTATATCGAATTATACATTTCTGATTGTCTGTTTCTAAATTTTAGACTTTTTTGAGAAACTTTATACATCCCGTTTCAAACTCCTTAATCCTTTCTAAAAAGACTTAATCCATTGTACTGCACTCCCTCCATTCCTGGTACATCGTATCTTTCCAAATCCTGCTTCTTATGGAGAGGCTTTCTTCGCTACAATGCATTTGCTAGTGTCTTCTTGATCTGTATCTCAGTTTCTTGGTAATTACGTCATTGATTTGACTCCATATTTTTGTTCGTGAATAGGTTTGGAGATATGGATAGTATAAATCAAAGTTAACAGAAAAAGCAAGAACACTTTCTATAGAAGATAAGTGGTTGCCGATCTGTTCCGCCCCGCAAACTCTAGTTTTGCATGAGGATAACAGCAATATAATTAGGTGAGTTAGCACCTAATTATATTGCTGTTATAAACTTGACAGAGAGACAGAACTGTTATTTTCAGTGTCCAATGTTCCTTTTTCTCTTAGCTTTGCTTTCTTTTTTTTTATTAAATCACAGCGTATTACCATAACAAGTCGATAAGAGAAAGAACCGAATGAACTTATTTAGCATACTAAATAACCTGAGTTATGTTGATATTGGGATACTCATTTGATCTCAAAAAGAATAAAATAATGTGCATATTAAAAGATGGATATTCAGGATTGATTCTTTACCACAACAGTGAACGAACGCACTGCTCTATTTGAGAAGGAATGTTTTTAGATGAAGAGATTGTCGCACTTTCCTCTTATTCGTCAAGTAGAACAATCAGGCGCTCTCCGATGTTTTACTTTTCTTATACAGTACATAACATTCTTCAAGTTTTCTCAAGTGCATTAGTTAATGTTAATGTCGAACAACTCAAAAGAGTTCTTTACAAAACAGACTAATTATTGCAACCAAACATTTCGGAAGTTTCTTTCGTTATTCTAAAACTATGGATGTATGAATACCAGTGTTAATCGATTTCATTCAAGCAATACCCTCTTCGATGTTGTTCAACGTATTCAAGATATTTTCACCCATTTTAGCAGAAGTTTTATTGTTAGTCTATAAGCATCGTTACGTACGCAAATTCATTCTTAATTAGAGGGCAATATTATTCTTCTCTCTCATAGAATTTTGAATTCCTTCCTTCCATTTAGTGGATTTGAATGCTTCCATTATTGAGGGTTTACGAAAGATTTTCATCTTGTTGTTTGAAGCTGTGACGTTGTATCCCTAGCCGTTAATTCAGCGACATGAACGAGAATGGAAGAAAAGATAACGCCTCCCGTATACTAAGCGATCTGCATCAGAAGGAGAATATCCAGTGCATCCGCTCACATCCCTCTAAAGTGCACACGCACGCACGCACGCACACACACACACACACACACACACACACACACACACACACACACACACACACACACACACACACACACACACACACACACACACACACACACACACACACACACACACACACACACACACACACACACACGCACGTGAAGTTTCTGAAAGAGATCATTTACGTAATACCATTCTCTACCCTGTCTGCTATCAATCCCCAAAGGGTTAAAGACAGTGACATTGCAAGGCTTCCAAGGAATGACGATCTTAATTCGCTGAGCCTCTGGAGGATGAAACAAGAACATTAGCTGCTTATCTACTCTTTCTTCGATGGCCTGCGCTTTTAGTAATGGCGAAAACTGGTCAAAATATTCTAGCCGAGTAACATGGCCATTTAATATGTCTGTTTAATTATTACTAGGGCAGATATTCATTCAAATCATAAATCTTAATTATGTATTTGGTACTTGGTGATAATTACTTCTAAAATATCCTCTTATTACGAATATTACATAACGAGATCTTTGTTCTGTTGTTTTGTAAATGATTCTCTCTACACTATTACTACTCTACGTTTACGAAATTTTATATGCTGTTTTATAATACACTTCTGATCACAACTAGTATGTAAATGTAAATGAAGTCGTGTTTTATATGAGTTCATTGTAAAAATAATACATTCAGCATTTCCTATAATAATACTACATTATATAATATACATTTCCTATAGAGTCGATTATGTCATATGTTATAATTACAGATTATTTATTTAAACAAGATAAAATAACTAATTTAAATATAACAAAGAGATTCTAACGCACCATTATTTTATATTGTATTAAATTAATAAGAGTTTTAAAACATATCTTGCAGGTTAAGAAAATTATACATTCCCCTAATAAGTAGTTAGTTTGGATGTTGCCTTGTTATTATTTTATATATACATTTCGCTAATAAATAGTTTGGAAGTTGTTTTGTTATAAAGCGTGTCCCAAACTTCACGCAAGATTTAAAATTTAGCGCCATTTGTGCGGTAAGGTGTTGCCAACGAGAAAGAAAAGCGTGACAGTTCAGGGTTAATAAAAATGGAGCGCTACACGAAAGAACAACGCATTTTCATTGTTGAGGAATATTTTAAAAATAATGAAGGTTTGGCAGCTACAGTTCGCAATTTTCATACAAAATATGGTCGGAATAGTGATTTAACTTCATCAACTGCGAAAAGATTAATTAAGAAATTCAAGGAAACTGGATCAATTAGTGATCTTATACACTCTGGCCGTCCTTCAACAAGTCGTTCAACAGAAAACATCGAAGCAGTTCGTGAGAGTGTTGCTGAGAGTCCAGGAACATCAATTCGGCACCGTGGTCTTGAATTGGGCATTTCGAGACTCTCTACAGCGTATTCGCATGAAAGATTTGCATCTTTATACTTACAAAGTTCAATTGACTCAAGAACTGAATCCTACTGACCACACACAGCGAAGAGAGTTCGTTGAATGGATTATCGAACAACAACAAGTGGATGTTTATTTTTCGAAAAAAATCATCTTCAGCGATGAGGCTCATTTTCATCTTGATGGCTTCGTTAATCGACTTCGTTAATTCTCGCATTTGGGGTTCAGAAAATCCACGAGTGGTTGTTGAGAAACAAATGCATCCACAACGTGTCACTGTTTGGTACGGATTTTGGGATGGAGGCATCATCGGTCCGTTCTTCTTCGCAAATGCGGCTGGTAAGGCAATAACAGTTAATGGTGCTCGCTATTGCGACATTATAATCCAGTTTTTTGTGCCTAAATTGCAAGATATGGATGTAGATGACATGTGGTTTCAACAAGACGGCGCGCGCAACATGCCATACAGCCCGAGAAACAATTCAATTACTGCATGAGTCATTTCCTGGTCGTGTAATTTCCCGTTTTGGTGATCAGAATTGGCCGCCCAGATCATGTGACTTAACGCCGTTGGACCTTTTTCTTTAGGGTTTTTTGAAGTCTAAGGTTTATGCCAAAAAGCCCACGACCACCCACGCTTTGAAGGAGGAAACTGAGCGCTGTATCAACGAAATTCAGTCACATTTATGCAAAACGGTCATGGAAAATTTCGACAAAAGATTGCGTATGTGCCAGCAAAACCGTGGAGGCCATTTACCCGATATGCTATTCCACGAATAACCCTAAACTGTATACTTTATGAATCAATAAGAAATTACAATTTTAATTAAAAACCTGTGTTTTCTATCAAAATTACTTCTTGCGTGAATTTTGGGACACCCTGTATATATAAAAACAATCCTTAATCCGCCTTTCCATCACCAAATGTGCTACACTCTGAAACGATATCATTATGTCATAGATGAGAATCGAATGGTGGCTCTTCTTCTCACTTAATAACATAAAAGTCCTTTCATTATATGGAGAATTCTTTAAAGTTTGAACAGTTGAAAATATGCGAGAACGTATGTACACAGCCATTTCAAAAATAATCTAATTATGGTCAAAAGAATCACAATTCTTCCTTTGAATTTATAAATAGAGGTCATCGATATGCGTTGAATCATTTCATTAGCGATGTGAGTATATCAAAGGAACGTGTCCCATACAGGTTTATTTTTAAATTAAAGATTTCGTGGTAGGTTCATTTAAAGAGCAATTCAGAAAAATGTCGATGTCAGAATGAAATCTGTTAATAGCATTGAAGGATATGATTGGGAAAAAAGATCTTCCTTTTCTCATTATTAGATTAGAGTGATCACGAGATCCTAAATTGGAAGATACGCAATCATGCTAAGGTATCAGGAAGAAGACGAAGTTGAGGATAAATATGGAATTTTAAGTGTTAAGTTTGCTAACGTCTTTGAATGCAGCTTGAATGAGTATTTTTCTAAAGGAAAACTTGGATGGAAATGACTCAATCGTGTGTGTGTGTGGGAGGGGGAGATAGATTGGTCATCATGATGCATGAATTACAATCATAATTACATGCATGTAGATAATTACGTACATGATGAAGGAATTAGCATCTCTGTAGATCTAAAAAATGATAGCATATGACATAAGTGGATTAAGAGATGACTTAAGCAGAGTGATGAAGTGCAGAAATGGAAGTAGAGAACTTGACCGGTCTCATACGGGATAAGCAGGGTTTTTCTCCAAAAAACTCGAATTGTTCGGCCAGCTTTTACAGAAAACAGATTATTTATAGGCAAAGAAATAAATACCTTATCCTCGAATCACAGTTAAGAAATCCAAGGACACTTAGAAGGTCGTGGATTCATCAATGGCTATAACAGTCATTCATGCATCCACGACCTTCTAAGTGTCTTAGAAGGTCGTGGATGATAAGATACTATAAACTCTAAGAGAGAACAGCGAGAGCTGCATAGCAAGGAGGGTTATAGTATGAGGAAATAAATGACAGAAGGTACGAAACTCCCAGAGAATATTTTCACTGTGATGACCTCAAGAGAAGGAATGAGTATGGAAGAATCATTTAGTTAGGTGGAATTAGTGGAATGGCGACCAAGGAAAAATCATAATGGATCTATTTCATCATTATTTGTTTAGGGTAATTCGTAGTGAATGGTTATAGTTTTGTTGTAAGCGGAAAGATAATTGAGATCTTATTCTTCTTCGCAAGTGTGTAATCTATCCTGATGTGAATAAGACTTGACTGGATAAGACTTATTATGATAGAATCAGAGAAGGAATTGGCAACACCCTTGATGTGATTATTTAAAGAGAGCAGTTATACCTGGAAGGTTCCCAAACAATTGGAAAGATAGAAAGATCTTAGAAATGCATAAGAGCTGCAGCAAATTAGCCTGTGAGTATTTCTCAAGTGATAATTATGGTTTTGGAGAGATTAGTTAGGTCCAGGATAGAGGAGGAAAATATTCTATTTAAGTCAGCAAACATTTTAAAGGGCGGTTATGTTTCAACTTAATTACATTTTATAACAAGAAGACTGGATTATTGAATAAGTACAATGTAAATACAGAACACATTTTGAATTTTCCAAAGGCATTTGACAGATTAGTTTAGAAGTAGCACTGAATGCATTGGATAATCAGTTTAATGTTTGGATGGGTCAGTGACTTCAAATAAATATGAAATAGTTATATATTAAGGAGCTGTACTTATGAGAAGTTACCAGCAATCTCCGCATGGTTTCCAGTACTTAGAAGATACTGTTAGACTGAATGATAATAAAAGAGAGATTCAAATTGGCAGATGATAAATAAAAGTTCAGTAGAACTTTGAAAGAATATAGCGCTTATGTGAGATTGTCAGAACATTCCAAATAGACTAATTATGTGACCAGATGCGAATGGAGCTGACAATTCAGCATAGATAAATCTAAGACAGTTTGGTAGTCGGTAATGTAGTAATATGCACTATGTAGGTAATGCTGTGCTGTAGATGCAGACTCATCAAAGGGGTTTGGAAACACAGTAGTCGGTGACTTGAATTTCAAAAGATAAATCACAAAGAGCATGAAAACGGTTCAAAAATGATTAATATTTTTACAAATGGTTGAATAATGCTTAAAAATAGAGCTAAAATGCTTCATTCGGCGATGTGAAATCATTCCAATTAAGTGGATATTGAATCCAACAATATTCAAAGCCGAATACGACATTCGGCTTTGAAATAATGTTGGATTCAATATCCACTTAATTTGAATGGTTGAATAATATTTTAATATTATTCAACCATTTGTATTTCAATCATATTATTTAAACAAGAGATATTCATCAGAAGTGTATGAACTTCGGTTAATAAGAAGAGTACGCATAGTTTATTTGCATTTGAGAATGTTTGAAATTATATATGATTTTTGGAGCAATACAGATCTATACTAAATAGCAGATTCATTACGGTCTGGTTCGCTGAATGTATAGCGTATCCGCTCTCTAATCATTATTATAATAATCACACAAACACCTTATCTCGCATATAATTAATTCATTGTCTCGATGCATGATTAGATAATTAATGTTCTCTACTCAAATTTATGTAGCGGAATGACAACGATACCTTCCTTATTTGCTTGTCAACAGTCTTCTCATTATTATTTTACCCCTTTGTGCATTTATCACCACTATGGCATTGCATCCATTGAATTTTAACTTCATACTCAACGCCATTTCAAAATCCCTTATCTATTCAACGATCTAAAGTACAGAAGTACAGTATTCCAAATGTCGTATAGAGCGTTACATGTTTGACATCGAACTGAAATTCCAACTTTTCCCAACTTAACTTTTTTTTTTATTTTAAAATTAGTATTAAAAAAAAACAAGTATTAACTTTTCTTTTATACATCATGAAGCTAGCAGCAACTCAAAGAAGAATTCGATCCAATTTTATGCTTTGCCGCAAACAACAGACAAGTGTCTTTCAAATGTCACACGTGCAGTACTTGGCCGACACTTAATCGATAAAAGATGATTATTTTTGAATACAACCACAGATATTTTATAAAATATGAATTATTTTGGCTGTTTCAATCCATTTCGTCAAAATAGTTGGTGTTGAAGGCTAAGCATTTGTCTTTTAAATTTTCTTCTAGACATCATGACAGAAGAGCAGGAAAGAAAAATTAAAGCCAATGGCAAACTGTAATATGAGAGAGGTTATGCCTGGAAGGATCTCGGATACTCCTCGCGGCTTCTACAGATAACTGCAAGCGGAGAGAGATCTTTGCTTTGATGTGGTCCTTAGATATAAGCATCATACAAGTGGCGAATCATGCAATTCATGCCGCCTTTTGAGATTCTTCCTTTTCTTTTAGACTATTTATAGTATATTCGGAAAATGTTTCTGACTTCTGTTAGGCTTAATGTAATCCTTTTATTATATCTCGTTTTACTGGGTATTTACCAGGCTTTGCTCTGAAGACACTCTCCTAAAGAGAGCGTCTGTTTAAACGGTGAAAAGAAGAATTGTCTCGCAAGTTGATAACAAAAATGTATTTTATATGTACGGTACACATATGCGATGTTTTGCTAGTACGGCTCTTCACATATTGTTAGCATCATCCATGAATTTTCACTTCTAGTCACTGTAACCGTGTGCAGTGGGTATAAAATATACTAAGGATTTCTTTAGCGTTTTCTTAAAGCTTTATGGATCCATAAACCACAGTTAGCCGCAAGCCATAGCAATGCACACACTATCAATATTTTACGAATTCTCTATTAGACTTCAAACGTTTGGGAGTTTCTGTTCCCCACTTTATTTTGCCTGCATTGTACGGGTTGCTCGAGGCTTAAATTCTCTTTCTCTCTAGGAAATGGCTTATAAAACTTCTGTTGTCTTATGTTACTTTGTGAATTGTAATGTTCTCTACAGAAATTGAAATTTAAAAAGATTATTCTTCAGAAAAAAGGGCGAAATTCTTTTTTTATTTGTGCACCTCATGTATTCGTAAAATGAAATATTATTAGAAATAATTCAGACTGCATGCAATTAATATTTTAATGATATGGGAAAAATAGTGGTTTACAGTTAGAAGTTTTAAGATAAATGTTATAAGAAAAATTTGAGAGAATTTACAACTAACATTTCTTAAGATAAATGTTGTAAGAAAAACAATAAAATAGTTTCTTCTCTTCTCTTCTTTGGTGCATCAATCGGAAAATTGGTAAATATAGTAGCACATCACAACATCCTGTCTTGTGACTTCCTTTTTATCTCTTCATAACTCTTAGCGGCAGTTAGCATCATTATGTTATTTATATATGAAATTCTTGGTCTGCCTCGTGGCCTCTTTCCTTCTACAGTCCCCTCCATTATTTCTGTAATCAGTCCCTCGTGCCTCAAATGGTGTCCGATTAGGCTTTTTCTTCTCTTATTGATGTTTCATTAATGACCGCTCTTCATGAACTATATTCAGAACTTCATTACTTTTCTTTTCTGTCAACAACTAATTTTCATCATCTTTCTCCAGCACCAAAGTTCAAATGCCTCCAACTTTTACATGTCTTGTTTTGTTAGAGTCCAGGCCTCACAACCATATAATGCAATGCTCCATATGTGTGTTTTCACTAGCCTTTTTTTGAGCTGGATGCTAAATCCTTTACTGGTAAAAATGTTTCTTCTGTTATAGAATACTTTTTTGGCTAGGATTATCCGTGCTTTAATATCTTATTGGTTTCTTCCATCTTCTGTGATAAGACTTCCAAGATATTTAAAAGAGGATACCTGTTATAGTAGGTTATTATTTATTTCTAGGTTTATTTACATTCGATTTGCTTTACTTGTAATTATTAATTTTTTTTCTTATAATTAATTTTAGGCTGTACTGTGTAAAGATTTCTACCATCTTTGTTAGGGTGGCTTTCAGTTTATTTTCGTTATCAGCTAAAACTGCTATATCATCCGCAAACCGTAGCCAGTTAATATCAATTTCATTTATCCTAATTCCAGTTTCTATTAGTTCTTTCAGTTTATTTATTGCATCTTCAATGTACTGATTAAACAATATGGGTGAAAGAGGGCACCCGTGTCTTATTTCTCTTCGTAGTTTTGCTATTGCGGTTTTTGTTGTATTGCTGGCTGCTTCTATTAGGGCTTCTTGATGCTTGTAAATATTAAATATGAGCCTTCTATCTCTCCAATCTACCTTTATTGTTTTTAGGAGGTGAAACATTTGATTCCAGTCAATACTATTGAAGGCTTTCTCCATGTCAAGAAAGACTATCAGAGTATTTTGATTCTTCTCCAATCTTCTTTCAGTAACTGTTCTTAGAGGTAGGATTGCTTCTCTTGTCCCCTGCTGTTTCCTGAATCCAAACTGGTCATTGCCAACATATTCTTCAACCTTCTTTGTTAGTCTTTTTTGTATAATTTTGAGTAGTATTTTCGAAGCATGTGATATTAAGCTTATTGTTCGATGATTTTCACACTTATTTTCATTATTTACTTTAAGAATGGGTATGATAGAGCATTGTGTAAAATCTTTGGGGATGATCCCGGTTTCATAAATATCCTTTATGATCTTGAAAAGGTATGACTTAGTTATGTTTCCTGAGTTTATTAATTCTGAAGGGATGTTATCAATGCCTGGTGCCTTGTTGGCTGACAATTCATTCAGTGCCCATTCAAATTCATCTTTTAATATAGTTGGACCAATTTCTTCCATATCAAGTCTTGTTTCATCTTCTATAGCCTTGGCATCTAGATCTTTTCCACTATATAGATATTCTAAGTACTCCTTCCATCTTTACGAAATTTCTTCCTTATCTATAAGTATGTTCCCCTGTTTATGTTTGATAATTGTACTTCGTGTCTTGTTTTGCTGGCTTATTCCTTTTATAATGTTATAAGCTTTATCGTTTCTTCCAGCCTTTGTTAGATCTTCTATATCTTTACAGTTCTCTGTATACCATTGTTCTTTTGCTTCTTTACACTTTCTATTAATCATATTTTTATATGTTTTTATTTGTCTTTGCTTTCTTCCTTTAGGGAGGTTTTGTATTTTCTTCTTTCATTTATTAGATCTAGAATGTCCTGGGTGATCCATTGTTTTTTTATTTGCTTCTTGCTTAATCCTATGCAGTCATTAGCGGCCTTGATGATTGTATCCTTCAAATGAGTCCATTTTTCCTCTATGTTTTTCTTTTCCCTCTCTTCCGCTTTAATGCTTTCATCAGTTTGCTGTTTATAGTTTCTATGGTTTTCCTCTGTTTTCCGGTTACTTATGTTCCATTTGGGCCTTTTCCCTTGGTTGTGACAACTTTTTAAATTTCAGATTAGATTTCAATAAAACCAAATTGTGGTCACTATCAACATCAGGTCTCGGGTAACTTTTGCATGATTTTACTTGATTTTTAAATCTATTTCTTGTCATAATATAATCTATTCGGTACCTTCCTATATCCCCCTGGCATTTTCCAAGTATACCTTCTTCTTTTTGGTACCTCATACCAGGTATTAGTAATGATCAGATTGAATTGGTGGCAGAACTCCAAAAGTCTATCTCCTCTTTCATTTCGGCATCCAAGTCCATACTTTCCCACCTCTCTACCATCTTTGCCTTCACCAATGACTGCATTACAATCCCCCATGACAATAAGATTATATTCCTTCTTGGTCAGTTTGATTAGATTCTCAATATCTACATACTCTCTCTCAAACTTCATCATCACTGTGGTCGCTAGTAGGCATGCAAGCTTGTATTATTATAATATTTGTTGGTTTTGCTTCTAGTTTTACCATTATCAATCTGCTACTACATTTTACTGAGTTGATTACTCTTCTTCCCCATTCCTTATTGAGAACCACCATTTTTGCTGTCTCATAACCTGAATAAATGATTCTGTAATCACCACTCCAAAAGTCTCCAGTTCCAGTCCATCTCATTTCACTAATTTCCTGGCTATTTTTAATCTATCCATTTCTCTCTTCAAATTTTCCAATTTGCCAATTTGTAGGAGGGTTCTCACATTCCACGTCCCAATGAATGTACAAGGATTTCGCTGGTTTACGACCTGGAAAACCTTGCTTCTTCCCCTGTGGTGCACAAGTATTGAGCCATTGTGCGCTTTACTGTCTTTTAGAATGTTCATCCATACTGCTATCTTAGTAGGGAAAAATAGAACAAGGTGGTATACCCTTGCCTTCCTTGTCCAGAAATAGCCTTCTAGAGAGGCTCAGTGTGCTAGCCGTTTCTCATTCCTCATGATTATCCGCCTACCACAGTATCCTTTACACCGTTGTCACTTATGGTGATCTTCCGCTGATCAGGATGAAAGTTGTTGCTGCCCCAACTTCCAGCGGGCTGTAACTTATTTAATGGCGGTTACATCTCGCCACGTCGCATCCCCGTCAGTGAAGATGTGTGGCTTTTTATTTCATCACCACTTCCTGTTGGTAGATGCCGTCCCATTGTCCACGACTGCTTATTCACAGGTTTCCCTGTTTATTCGCAGCTAACCTCTGAATCCAGAGGCCATTCCCCTATCCGCAACCCGGGAACGGGCTTGGTAGCATGGGACCCATGCCCCAAGTTTATAAGAAATAGTTTATAATTAAAATAAAAATGTTAATTCGTTTTAGCATGAAACGAAATTAGTTTATTCGCATTAATTTTGAAGTATTAAATTCCAATATGCGTTTATAACTGCTGTTACCCATCAGATTTTCTTTTCTTTTCTTTTTCTTTCGGTTTTTTTGTTGTTTAATTTATCAATCTTCTTTGAAGTCTTCCATTTGTAAAATCATTTTAGTATTATCTTGTGTGAGTTCTCGTTTATGTTTCAATTTTAGAATAAATTCTATGGATAAACAACAATTCTCAGCAGTGAAACTAGCAATTTTTATAAAATATGCTATATATTTATTACAATACTTGAAAACATAAATTGCTTGTTTTACTAAAATAAAGTAGCTTGTGATTAAAATTAAAATATTAATTATTAGATAACAATTCTATTTATACTACTATGCTACTATCTACTGTGAGGTCATCTTTTATTACGAAACGTAAAACCTCTAAAAGGCGCAAATGCTGTCCTTTCTTGGTACTAAAAACCAAGGTAACTTGTGGCGCTGTGGGGCAAAATATTTCTTTTTTTTGGTGGAAGCTTGAGGCTTTGCATTGCTTGGCTTTAAGCCAATATATTATTATTCTTTTCCTGCAAATAAGTACTATAGAAAAATAAATATTATTATTCTTTTCCTGCAAATAAGTACTATAGAAAAATAAATGAAACGTCTCCCAGTGCACAGATAGATCGATTTTTGGCAAACTGGATTCATTTGATTTTTAAATGTTTAGGACTTTTGGAACTGAGTTGCTAACAGTTGTGCGAAATCGATTTTTATTATAAAATTTCTCATCATTGAAAATTTACATAAAATTTATTACATATTTATTACAATGAGAGGAAAACTAAAATTTCGTGTTTTAGCATGAAACGAAATTAGTTTATTCGCATTAATTTTGAAGTATTAAATTCGAATATGCGTTTATAACTGCTGTTACCCATCAGATTTTCTTTTCTTTTCTTTTTCTTTCGGGTTTTTTTTTGTTGTTTAATTTATCAATCTTCTTTGAAGTCTTCCATTTGTAAAATCATCTGAGTGGTTTCTACGATTAATAATCAGCAAAAATCGGCTATAATCCTGAATTTCCACTTACTAGTGTATTGCTGTAATGTATGAGAAACGTCCCGATGGAATCGTTCACCCTACTGGTCAAATATAATACACAAATGAAGAAGAAAGAGATCCAAACGGTGAATGCAGTAAATGAACCTTAAGGACATGGCCCATTGCTTTACGTGCCTGTAGTCGTTCTAATTGCCACTTTTATCAGACCACAGAAAATGGGCAGTAAGGATTGATAACCTTTCATGAAAATTCATCGAAAAACAGTCAATAGAAAGACAGTTTATCGAATGTAGTTCATCGAACGACAATTGACCTTTTCGCCAGCGTCATCGAAAGAACTGTCCTTCATAATTGCAGAAATTTATAATAAGTTGTCAGTGTTTTAGTTTTTATTTTTTTTTTAAATTTTTGCATCACTCATTCGTTATAAGTTGTTATATTCCTAGTCATAATAAGAACTGGTCCTTAAGACTGCATCAAAGAGCCTCTTGACTGGAAAGATATGCGTTGGAATCAAATAGGATGCGGAGATCATTACAAGGGCCCTTCAAAGCAATGCGAGTTAGTTTCATACGACGGTGGCAAGAGTAGCTCTCCAATAATTCAATATATATATATATATATATATATATATATAAGAGTTTGTCGATCTCACACAAAGACAGCAATGATTTTGGACTGCAACAAACAGCAAAATCTTCCAGAAGAACACGCGCTGTTAACAGCCAATGATACTATGCAGTTGGTAGTAGATGATGCAGCACAGATGGTGAAGCGTGGATTCTTGTGTAATGTCTAGGGGCCTCCCGTGATTTGTTATCGAACTCTGTGTCATGTATAATAGGGTAATGTGATGTAAGAAACGGAAAATGATTTGGATTCTAATATTCGCAGTAAAAGGATAATGAGGCGGAGTAATCCTCTGACTTCGAAGCTTGAATTAGTTTTTCTGAAGCCAGTGGGATTAAATTAAACTTTGGTGTATAGAGCAGGGTTTTTTGATTATTTAACCCTTAGTACGAACTTGATAGTAGATCCCATAGATTTGCTTTAAAAAGTGATTTTCCCCAAAAAATAGTTCCTTTACAATCTGATTTAACAAATGAAATCTTTCGCTATCGATATATACTTCTTTATTCCAAAGATAATTTCAAGAAAGTTAAGTTTAATGTGACTGTGAATATCAAGGAAGGGTAGAAATTGGTATAAACATATATTTACTAATAAATCTAGAAATCTTAGTAATTAGGACCGTGAAACATTCGCAAGGATCCTCATACCTGTCAAAAAGGGTTTCTTTGGAGAATTGGATATTTAATATTCCCTATTAAATATCCAATTCTCTAAAGCTTGGTCCATGCTAAAAATTAAAAAATAAATAAATGAATAAAAAACATCCACCTTCCGTTTACTAAATCGTCATTATTACCCATTTAAAGAGGTAACTAAGTTGGCAATAGTATTTAAATAGATAAGACGAATGATAGTTGTGTTGTATTAGCCACACAATATTTAATAAATCAAGCTGAATCGAGTAATCTTGTAAAACGTTTCATTTCAAAAATCAATGAAACCTCTTGGAATGTAGTTGTACTGGAACTAAACTACTAAATTCGCATTCGAACATCAATAAAAATCTGCATTTTTGTACAGCTGGAAAGAATGATTTAATTATGACAGCAGTTCTTAAAGAAACCCAAAATAATTCCCACTTTTTGAATGGAGTAAATATATTAAAAATACAACGGCTAATCCAAAATGTTTCGATGGTTGCAAATACAAGGTAACAACATGAAATTACCTGCCAAGCAGTTGACTTTACATTCAGCATAGCTAGCTGTACACTACTTATATATGTAAACGGAGTTGTGGATTCCTTCACGCCTTGTAAAAGAATCCAAGATGCTTTTTTCTGTGGCAATATCAGTTTAATTAATTAATCAAAACTATAATTAAGTGAATTAATTATTTTTTGTTTAAATTTATATGAGTCTATTTGATGGCGCAAGCATATTTCTACGCCAGCGGAAGTATCATACAACGTTTGAGCAGCAAAACAAATTCTCTTATCGATGTTCAAGTTTTAAAAGAAGGCTCATTCTTCATATTAATGTTGTTCTCTAGATAACTTTGAATGGTGTTTGAATTCTAGATGTTTATTCCGATATAAAATATTTAAATATATCAGATTAAACATCCAATTAATATTTAATTAAAAACACGACATTTATTATTATACACATGTTAAACGGCTTGCTTTCCTCTAGTATAAACAGTGAAAGTTTTATAATTAATAAATGTTTATACAGCAGTCAACAATCAGTTCATATCTATAAAGTCTATAATATGTGTGTAGTTGTCTTTACGTAAGTCATGAATTTCATTGAGTGGTGTAAGACCGCCTGAACTTGCTTAAAAATGTTCCATATTTGGTATCTAGAGCAAAGTTACCGGATTAAAAAAAAAATCAGCTAACGCCTTTTTATTCCCCGTATACGGGGAGTAGGCGAGGCCATTTAGCCCTGTCTAACTTTTTGGAGACTGAGTGGGCAGTTCAATCTCCACTGGTACCAATCAGAGATAGATGACCCAAGGCTATCACTAATTAAGCGGTACTCAGTGAAGAAAGACGGCTCAAATGTGCCGCCATCTCGTGGTCCCTAACCCTAACACAATATATTTAATGTCTGAAATTTAATGTCTGAAATAATGTGGGTTCTACGGTCGATTTTCTTGAGTTTACAGGACGAAAAACCCGAGTTTCCGGGAGGAAAAACCTGCTTGCCCGTGCCAGAGATCGACTAACTCGGGAACCAGTCGAAAAAAGGCTTAGAAAAATTTCCTCTAGTCGCCGACTAGACTCGAAACCAAGTCTTCCTTCGTGCGGCCAAGCGCCGTAGTTGGTTACATCCACTGAGCTACACAGGCTGTGTTACCGGATTATTATAAAATATATATATAAAAATATCAAAAATATATAAAATTAATAAAAACAGAAAAACAAAATCCTTACTTTACCCATGGTAGTATTGTACTTTAAGTTTATGATGTTTCGTGGATAGAAAGTCACATAAAAAATCATAACCAATGGAAAAGTAGCAATAGTTTTAACCATGTACTGTTTATATTTGGTTTGATAGTTGGAAAATAATAAATCTATATTAATTAATTAAATGCATGTAATTAAAATAAAATAAGCATTTAAATAAATAAATAGAACACGTCTAAATAAGTACAGAGGCGTGTTGTATTATAGATGATAATTGTATAAATCTGCGCCCCTGATCTTAACGCGAATGGGTTGAAATTATTGGACTTCTGCTGTACCAATAGCTTGCCCATAATGAATACCTTTTTCCAGCACCGGGAAGTCCATAAGTATACCTGGTACAGGGATACACTAGAACAAAGGTCTCAGATTGAGAGTTGGGTAATGACCGAAAGAATGCAGACACGAATCCAAGCGGCTGAAATGAGGTTCCTTCGAGGGGTTGCGGGGCTGACAAGACTCGACAGAGTCAGAAGCTCTGCAATTCCGGAACCCTCAATACTGAACCGATGCTTCTCCGTGTTGAGAGATCACAGTTACGTTGGTACGGGCACCTGGTCAGAATGCCACAAGAGAAGCTCCCTCAGCAGGCCCTCTTTGCCAAGCAAGAGGTTGGGAGGCCACGTGGAAGGCCAAGGACACGCTAGAGATATTATGTTCAAAACCTTGGGTGGACACGTTTTGTAATCCCACCAGAACACCTGACTTAGTGGCAGAGGATCGTGATCATTGGAAGTTCCTCTTGCAGCTGTTGCCCCCACAACCCAATTAGGAAAGGTGGACCTTGAAGATGATTCTATGTATGTAATGCATAAATACAAATGTAAGGATTAATAAAATGTGTTTATATTTTTTTCAATTTATTTCATGTGAAATATCACTGCTTTTATTTGGAAAGTTAAACCAATTTTTATATATGTATACTCTATTACGCGTACTCAATGTATCAATTTTAGCTATGTATAGCCGTTTAGAATTGACATTTGTATTATACCGCACGAAGGAAGATCGTGTCAATTTCGATTCTACTCATTGAGTAGACTTACCTTATCTAAGCCTTTTTTTTTCGATCGGTTCTCGAGATATTCCATCTCCGGAACGCTCAAATTTCCAAATAGACCCCGCTATTTTCAGACAAAAATACTGGTATATAGCGTTAGGCTTAGAGACAACCAGATAACAGCAGTTGTCTGCCATACTCTTCTCTCTGAGTGCCAATTTAAATCACTGATGTGTCATGGGCTAGCTATTCTGTAATTGGGTGAAAGCTAGCTGCCCACTAATCTTCGAAATGTTAGGGCAAAATGGCCTCGTTTCTTGATTCTCTTTATCATTTTGTATATCTTTTTATTGTCATTATCATTTTATTATAATTCTGTATATTCTTGCATTGATAACACATTAATTACAAAACCATACGTTTTCAGGTAAAATAATGATATTTCACATTTTAAGTTATCTGTTAAAAGAAAACCATGGTTGTGTACACTGTACAGTGTTTTCCATAAGTAAATAATTTGCTCCACTAAATTAGCTGATAAATCAATATATTCGTTGTTTTACCATAAGGTGTCAATTTCCTACATTTTGCTGCAATAACACCTAGAAAGGTAGCTTTAATAATATACATGTACGTTAATTTTCTTCTCTAAATTAGTTTATGCTAATAAACGAAGTTGCTTTCAGAGAAGCAATATGAAGATGCGTGAGCTTGGCCAGATAACTAAAGAATTAGCATAGTTAATTAAAATAATTAGATATGTCTCATTACGCGATCCCCATGGATGCCTAGACATCTTTACAAGTCTTAATTCACTGGTCAAAAATGCGCAAGCGGTACAAATAGACTCATGAATTATTGCTACTTGAAGAAAGGAATGTAAGGAACATACAGTGAATTACAATAGAAACTTCATTGCTTTTTTTTTTACTTTATGGGTATTCAAGCAATTCTGATGCAATGAGTTACAGTATTACAATGCAATAAGTTTCAGAGTATTTCGTACTCTTTCTTTTTCTTGTCTTTAATATACTACTGTACATCTCCAATTACTCCTCTTCCCTAAGCCGATCTAGTGGAATGAATGGTTATAATCTCCAGGCTTTAACTTGTAAGTCGTTTGTTGGAATATTGCTGTGCCCATGTTTACGAATACCTTTAAGGGATATGATTTTTATCTTCGAGTGTGACAGAAGTACTCTGCTTTTTTGTAAGCCGGAAATGATTTCAAAAAATAATTATGATTATTCTCTCTTCTCTAGAGAGAGAGAGAGATTTCAGATTATAGCCCAGTTATCCATAGTTCGAAAAGATACTATAGATTCCTAATCTTTCTTGTGCATGATCAAAAAAAAAAAAATCTGAGCTGCTTCCTGACTAAGCAGATGAGAGTAGCACTATTCGCTTATCCCAGAAATTTAAACAGGAAGGCTGTGAAACGAATACGTATCACACTCTTCCTGTATGGAAAATATATAACTAAAAAAAAGATGTAGTCCATATTGCTGTGCAGCTTGATCGAAGGAAGTCTGCAAGAAAACTAATGTTAAAGTTAAAATAACTCGGCTTACTGAATTTCTAACGAAACATATTTTCGTGGGGATGACAAGAACTAAGTACAATCTTCGGAGTAATAGTACATCCTCACCAGTTTCACAAGAAAGTACTCAAGAAGGATACCCATGCCAAGTCCACTTTTTTAAACGGAGCGGTGAACCCTAATACGCTGCACAATGACTTCCTACTTCCCCGAGATAACTTTGATGGGCGCCGATGTGTTATATGGTGGACGGGCTCTATCAGCCAACGCCATTTCGCAACTTAGTCTTAATAGTCGCAAGTTTGGCAATTTTTAGTCTTAACCTAAGGTTTCAGATTACGATAAGGGTTTCAAACGCTAATGAGTCCGGGTCATGCAGTAGTGCTAATTTTTTTCCCCAGAAACACCGGTTATTTCATCTGCAAAAGAATGTCCAGAATAACACCAGTTAAAGGATACTAGCCTCATGGTCTTTGTTGATTAGACTCTAATTTGAAATAACAACAAGAACTTTTTATGGGGATTCATAAAGGCGAAGTTGTTTCCGACAAGACATACACTGTTTGGTCATCAGTTGGCGGCGGGTGCCCCACGGGATCATTACAAATTGGCATACACCTTTAAGTAGTTATTAAACAAAATAAGGAATTCTTTGTAAATTTTATTGTGTCAACATTTCGTTGGAAATTTGTAAAATACTTTAAAAATTCTATAAAAAAACGTTTTTCTATAAACATAGTAAAATAATTAATTAGAGAAATTATAATTTTGCTATCCTGTGCTAGGAGGGAAAAAAAAGAAAAAGAAAAACGGAACTTCTTAATATGCATAAAGGAAATGACCATATTGACTTAAATCTGAACCAATCAAAGATAAATAAGGATTTAATTAAGACATTTCGTTCTTATTGTTAATCTTTTAAGTAATTGCCTCTTTGACAGATTTCTGCAAGAAATAAAACCGAACAAAATGAAAAATTATTATTAGCGATTAAAGAGAATCGCTCTGTTTTCCTTTAATTAGAACTACAACAATTTCATTCATTTATTCTTTGTTTCTTTCTTTTATTTGTATAAAATAAGAATATGCAAGTAAGAGAAGATTGGAAGAAATCTGAGAAAGAAGAATTTCATCGCATTAAAATTTCAATCGTAATTTGATTATAAAATTTCAAACTTCGTTATTGAAGCTGCAAGAAATACTGAAGAAAAACAGGACCATACCATGCACTCCGACTGGAAATGGTCTGGGAAAGGAGCAGTCTTTCTTTAGGCTTTCTCAAGTGGTGAAGGCGAGTTAACCAGTCTCATGCATACGCTATCTTCATATGCTGCCCGAAAGAGCGCCTTGTGTTCCCTATACTCAACACGCGGAATTAACAATGCCTAACATTAAAGTAGCCACATGACAAAAAAATTAAATTAAATTAAATTAAATTAAATAAATAAATAAATAAATATATATATATAAATTGCATTGTGTAGTTTTCCAAGCAGTGTATATACACTGCTTGGAAAGACGTCATACGACAACACAGAGGGAGGAGCAAACAGCCACCTTAATAAGATGTAGAACCTCCTTTCACTGAACTAACTGCAGCAATCCTACAGGCAATACTTTCCACAAGCGTACGTCAATGGGAATTTTTGATCATTCTTCCCTGTACTATTGTCAAAGGGCGACACTCCTTATTCTTACCTGACGCTCGAGTTCATCCCACAAATGTTCAGTAGGATTGACTTTAAAACTCTGTAGAGGCCAGTGAAATGTGGCGACGTTCATCCACAAACCACGTATTTACAGCAGTAGTCTTATGACAAGGTGCATTGTCGTGCTGAAAGAGGCAATGGTCTGTTCTGTAGAATCGTCTCAAAGCAGGAAACGTTGCATTGTCTAGAATGTTCAGATATCTCTCGGAGCTCAATGTTTGTGGCAGAACAAACATTGGTCTGAGGCCAAACCAGAAAAACAGGACCATCACTGCAATCTTCGAATTTCATAGTTTGAGTTACGCAGTCTGGTAAGAGAATCACCGGACATCTGTCATACCCACACCCATCCACCATCTGTTCGGTATATGGTGAAAGCGTGATTCGACAGTCCAGCTTTCTAAACTTCCACGTCCCATTATACGTGCTGGTCGCACCGCTGATGACGACATTGCATGTCGGTTCGAATGATTTGGGGCTTGCATATTGCGGTCCTTCCCTGGAAATTCAACTTGTGAGTCTCGATTCTGAATGTTTTGTGCAAATTCATGTTCCACTCGATGCCCGTAACACTGCATTCAACGTGTCGGCTGAGAAATATCCGTATTTACATATTATCCTTTATAGCAAGCTACGGTAATTTTCGGTGAGTGTGACGGGTCGTCCACTGCGGGTAGCACTTGCAGTTGACTCCCTGCGCTTCCATCTGACTATGATATCACTGCCTCGTTTACCTGGGATGGCCCGAATTGTCAACAATTTGCCAAACAGATAGGCTTGTATCACATCGCTCTCCTTCACAAACTCCGTCAGGTCACTTCAAGCAGCCATTTCATCCGGACACAGTTGACCTGACTCAGGAGCATTATATTTCTCCAATTTCTATCGGCTGCGTACAAGTGACTCGTTACATAACACGATGCACTTTGCATCTATATTGCACGTGTGTGTGTGTGTGTGTGTGTGTGTGTGTGTGTGTGTGTGTGTGTGTGTGTGTGTGTGTGTGTGTGTGTGTGTGTGTGTGTGTGTGTGTGTGAATAATAAAACTTGATTGATTAATAAAAAATATTATTAGGAGAGAGAAAGAAAAGATTGAGAAATCGGCATAATGGAACGCAATCTTTAAATATCTGCTGGAAGCAAGAATTGCAGTAAATATTTTGTAATGCCTTCGTATAACACTGCTCAGGAAAAGGGCTGTTACACGTTGCATATGGTAGGAAATCTGAGGGATTATCATTTATTCGAGCTTTCCGTGATATCACATCAACATAGAAAATATGTTGAACCTCTTTATAGAGATTTTGAGAGATCTTTATTATGACAAACAATTTAGTCTAATTTAAACATTTTAAGCGACTCCGTATTGCTATTGGAAGAACTACGGTGCACTGCATCTTCGTGAAGAGAAGAATCTGAAAATTTGCGATTTTCAGGTGAGTTAGCTAATCTCATAGGGAGGTAGCAGGGTTTTCTCTTCCGCAAACTCAGGTTTTCATCCATCATACAGGAAATCGGCCATCAGAATACACGCGATTTACAGAAAAAATACTGTTGTTGGTAGTTGTGGGTATCGGGAGAATTAAGTAGGGAAAGACAGTCAGATGTGTGTACCGGAATTGAGTACACACATCTGACTTGCTTCCTATTATTCCCTAATAGGAAGTGTCGTATATTAATACCAATCTAAGGAAGAACTGGAA
This sequence comes from Typopeltis vanoorti, assembly GCF_054136105.1. NCBI lineage: Eukaryota > Metazoa > Arthropoda > Arachnida > Uropygi > Thelyphonidae > Typopeltis > Typopeltis vanoorti. The sequence goes on from NC_143555.1 coordinate 106,932,844, forward strand.
GTGACTTTTTCTTAAAAATATTGTTTGGTGCAAATATTTTATCGAAAACAGTGATTAGGTCATAAAGGCACACTATTCAAGGAATAGTTATAAATCAGAAGATTAAAATAGTCAGAAAGTTTGAGAGTTGGTAAACACGAAGGAAAGTCATGGATTTGTGACTCGTCTACAATTGTGTAGCTCTGGAATTCTTATTCCCTAATAGGAAAATAATCTAGTGTAAAATGATTAATATACAGGGTGGCCATAAAATAACTATAACTTTCCCTCTTTGGAGGCATCTGTAGCTAAAACCAATAAACGGAATGAGACCAAATTTTATATTAAGACTTTTGAAGGCATGGGGAGATGAATTCCGTGAAAAAAAGATGTAGTACCAAAAGTCGCCGATAGGGAAAATTTTGGCGCTGGCAGACCCGAAAGCAGTCAAATATTTGCCGTAACCGCAGGTAAAACGGATTATGCCAATTTTACTGTGCGTATGTGATAGCAGCGCCACAAATTCCACTTAAAAAAGGGATTGAGAACTTTCAGGCAGTTATTCGAATGACTGACTAATTGTGCTCAATATGCGTTCCATCTTGCCTCCGCGCGCTTTACTTGTTAAGTTGTTTTACCTTAAACAGTGCAATGCAGTAACTGCCCTTCGGGAATTTAGAAGGCTTCATAACATGCGTACAGGTCCTATGTCAGCTGCAGCATTGAGCATTGAATCAGTACAGCGCCTTTTACGCCAGCATTTCAGTAATGAGAGGGTTATCAGTCAGTTCTTTCCCACGGCATGGCCGCCTCGATCCCCGGACATCACTCCATGTGACTTTTGGCTGTGGAGGTATTTGAAATCCATTGTGTATGTTGGTGGCGTTCCCAACTTGCATGTCTTGAAAGAGAACATAAAGCTGGCTGTTATGAACACTCAATCCGACTCTTTACTCTCAGCATTAGAGCATGTCGCACACCGGAGGCAATTTGTTGTACACAAGAAAGGTCAGCACATTGAAAATCGTGTATGGTCCAGGTGACCCTGATTCTGATGAATAAAACATTCTTTCCTGTGAGTTTAATCACTACGTTAATTTCTGTGTCTCTCGCAAGTTGTTGTTTTAGTTTAATTATTATTATTATTATTATCATTGTAACATACCACATATCCAGCTGGAATGAGTGACGCGGCTGTAGCTTACACCGTCGAAATGTTATTATTCCATTATATCTTCCTTGAATGTAATTATCTGCTTGTTTTCTGCTCCGCCAGCGCCAAAATTTCCCTATCGGAGACTTTTGGTACTAAATATTTTTTCGCGGAAATCATCTCTCCATGCCTTCAAAAGTCTCAATATAAAAGTTGGTCTCATTCCGTTTATTGGTTTTAGCTACAGATGCCTCCAAAGAGGAAAGGTTATTTTATTATGTACACCCAGTATATATATCATATAATAGTCCTCATTTGTCTTATGAAAAAATATTCGATTTTCTTTCCCAAAAACCGATTTTTCATAACCGGAAACTAAAAATGTGCAAGAGCGTTATATCAATAGAAAACGAAGCCTTCAGAAAAAGAATATATGTGATAATAAACATGGAAATGTTTCTTTAAGAACAAGTAAAACCTAGGTTATTACTTAATATGCATCAAGTTCTTAAAAGAACTGGGCGATGGACTGAGTCCTTAACTCTTTATCCCGTCATCTGAATGAAGAAAATCTGTGTGGATGGGGTGTTATTGAGCTAAACGCTCTAGTCATGGCTGGGTAACGGCAATAGCCGAGCCTCAGTTAAAACTTCATTGGCTACAACATTGCCATTTGTTACCCTGGAAGTCCTAAAAAGGACTTTCCTCTAATATGCATCAAGTTCTTAAAAGAACTGGGCGATGGACCGAGTCCTTGACTATTTATCCCGTGATCTGAATGAAGAAAATCTGTGTGGATGGAGTGCTGTTGAGCTAAAAAGCTCTAGTCATGGCTGGGTAACGGCAATAGCCGAGCCTCAGTTAAAACTTCATTGGCTACAACATTGCCATTTGTTACCCTGGAAGTCCTAAAAAGGACTTTCCTCTAATATGCATCAAGTTCTTAAAAGAACTGGGCGATGGACCGAGTCCTTGACTATTTATCCCGTGATCTGAATGAAGAAAATCTGTGTGGATGGAGTGCTGTTGAGCTAAAAAGCTGTAGTCATGGCTGGGTAACAGCAATAGCCGAGCCTCAGTTAAAACTTCATTGACTACAGCATTACCATTTGTAACCCTGGAAGTCCTAATAAGGACTTTTTCAAACCTCCTCCCTTAATATGTATCAAGTCCTTATAAGGACTGGCTTAAAGGGGCGAAGCAATATTTATTGCTTTTCATATTCCCCGTTATCTGTAGAGGACAATGTAAGGAGAAGGTGTTATTTAGCTATATATAAATAAAGCTCTGATCATGGCAAGAGAGTAACAGCAATAGCAGAGCCTCAGTTAGAACTTCATTGGCTACAGCATTGCCATCCATTACCCTCCAAGGGTACCAATTTTAGTCGCCTCGTACGACATGCAATAGCTACATTGGTGTTATTCTTATCCCGGCAACCACACGGGGATATCAAATATGCATCAATTTCACACCATTCTCTATTTTACAATGATATAACTTCATCTTTAATTGGTGTGTGAAGATATATGTAAATATAGCTTTCAAATTTTTTCTTTAGAGATAACTGTTATTATTAAAACACTAATTTATACCAACTCAACTGTGTTTTATAGATATAGAATGCATATTAAAAATAATTAATATAAAGATGTGCATACACATAATAATTAGAGCTTTATTGTAGTATTTACCGATTAGTTATTCTTACTAAATGTGATACATAAATTGCTTACAGGATTAAGGAAAACAGATAAAAAAGGAAACAATGTGCATACGAATAACAGTTTCATTTGTGTTTAACGTATTATAAAAGTGATGCGTAAATAAAAGCATCTGAGTATGTTTTCATTCTCCTATTTTGTATTGTAGAATTTATGCAACATTCATCAGCACGGATGCGAACGAAGAGATAAGACTAACGAGCTTACAACCTTTTAATGGGAAGTCAGCAGAGCTTGCTAAGTGGTTCGCGGATCGCCACAAATCGTATTATGAGATTTCTCGGACTAATTTATTGCGGCAGCTGACAAAGCGCTTAGGATATCTTGATTTCCGTTTTGTACGATGGTAACTTAAGCTTACGGAGATCTTCTCTTAAGCAAAGATTCCTAAGAGAAGATAATTAGCAATCTGTAATACGACTGAAAGCGATTTAGCTATTTTAAATCATTCAGATTTCCCTGTTTAAAGCTACCAGTCACGTCACCTGACAACACAAACGCACACAAAGAGAATAATTAAAGGAATTTATTAAGAAATTATGTACCATAGGAGGATTCGTTTACTTCTAAAACTTCTCTAGAAATGAAAATGACAAATAAATCTTATGAATTACCACAATTCATGTTTATACTTGGAAAGTACATGTATTTTCTAGATACGTTTTAATTAGAAAGTAGTGTCGGTCTACTTGGACGATCTCTTAACATATTCGCTCACTGACCAACAGACAGCTTCGAATTCCCTCTGCTGTGAGTATTGAAGTTAGTAAATGTCTTTAAGTTGGAGATGACTTTCATTGTCCGGTGTGATACCATCACAAGGCTTGGCTGAAGTACCTTGAAAAAAAGTTCCATGTTTGCTGTGGGTAGCAGTCTTAAAAATGTAGTGGCTACATTCAAAAGGCTCAGGAATAGCTTCTGAAACATACCTTACTAAGAAATTTAGATCTCATAACACGCTCGTTATTCTATTGAAAGTACAAGCGATGCGTATGATATCGTCTGTAAATAAATGCCTCACTCACAAGTTTCGTAAATGGCAGTCTTAGATCATAAAACAAAGAACTGTGTATGCCATCGAATGGAGTCCTTTCTCTCCATATTAATAAAGCAGTTTTTCTGATATTCTATAGATGAATCTTTGGATGCTCACTAATAGTAAATGACAAGAACCTTTTTTTTTTACTTATTGTGAAAAGGGGAAAACGTCGAAGTATTCTGAAGGTTACTGAAAAAGAAAATTGTATCTGATGTTTCGATTACAAATAATCGAAATATCATTCTTCATTTACCACGTGTACCAAGATAGTTAACCTCGTGGCAGATTTGAAAATTAAAATTTAATAGACTTTTGGTTTCTTCTAAAGAAACCTATAGAACATGTCTCTTATTGCAATTATTTTCATAGCAGTGAAACTTTTATTAATGAAGGAATGATGAGGAATGAAGTTCAGGGAAAAAATTACAAATGGCACCTTGAATGTTCAAAAACTTTGTGATTCCAAATGTTAAAATTTACAACAGTCTCGTTCTGTCTGCTGTGCTTTATGAAGCCGAGACGTGAATCGTGTAAAAGAGATAATGGGATGCCTGATGATTTTGCAACGTTGGAAAACTGATTGTGTTACATCGTGTTGAGATGTGTCTGAGGAATGATCAGCAACCTATTAGTACCGTCTTGCGTAAGAAAAGATTACGATGGTTGGAGCATATTTTCAGAATGTAGGGCATTTACGTGGTCCACGAGATTATGCTATACGATCCAGAAGGTGCTTAAAAAGTTTCTCTATTTCATATAAATTTATATATTCTATACAAATTCGGGTATAGAGAAATATTACGTCTCATTTAGGAGCCTTTGCAGTTCAGAATTCTTTGGGTGGGAAAGACCTGCACTCAATGCAGGTGTTTCAGAACTGAATCAGGTATTCAATTCCCGTCAATGACTCGACTAACCTTTATCAGGTCTTTTTGACTAAAGGGGAGTTAGCCGGGCTCGTTTTCTTCATGCTCTTTTTTATTTCTGAAAATCAGATAAACAGCCGCCCGTGAAGATACATATCTGCAAACATAGAGCACCTTAGAAGAATGGATGATGACAGCTTGCACTGTCCTCCGGCTAAGAAGTAGTAACTAAGAACCAATCCCTCATCTTGGATCCAAATGCTAACACGGGTACTGGTGCAAAGACGTCTTACAAAACAAAAGCCTAGTAACAATTATTTACAAAATATTAGATACTCTTACATATAACTAATAGGCTTTTTTGGGCAAAACGTTTATTTACCAGTACGCATGATGATGTAAGTCTTACGACTTACGAAACTTGTCGGGTTTAAATTACTTTTTTTATTATTATTAAACTATTAAACTATTTATTTACATCATAATGTGGTCTCAATACTGAAAACTTCCACGGAATACGATATTGTTTAGCTCATTTATCTACTCTATAATATAAAATGATAAGCCTGTTTTCCTAACGTTTTTGTAACACGTTTTTTGTCAAGTTATTTGAAACGTTTTGAAACTAAGGGCTATCCTGAGTGTCGAGGCATCAAAATTCGAGTCATCAGATTTCAAGGAGAACTGGCCTTCCAGTCCGCAAATCGGGGGGGGGGGCGCCATAGGCGCCGGGGGGCCCACCCTTTCGAGTTTTCAAAATTCGAGTCATCAGAATCAAGGAGAACCGGCCTACCAGTCCGTAACTTGGGGGGGGGGGGCGCCAGGAAGGGTGGAATCCCCTTTTCGCGTCATCAGAACTCAAGGAGAACCGGCTTTCCAGTTCGGAACTCGGGGGGGGGGGAGCGCCGCAGGCGTCAGGGGGGGGCGGAGTTCCCCTAGTTAGGTTATATTTATGTAAGTAAATATTAGAATATATTGTTACATATTCTAGATAAGAGCATTTTCATTCTAGATAAGAGCATTAAGTCATCCATAAATTTTAATGTATAATCATTCATTAAGTTTACCTGATTCATGTCGGACAGGGAGGGATGGAGAATTGACCGTGAGATGCCGTGATTAATACCCTTGGATACCCTTGGAAGGTAATGGATGGCAATGCTGTAGCCAATAAAGTTCTAACTGAGGCTCGGCTATTGCTGTTACCCTCCTGCCATGGTTAGAGCTTTAATTGCTCAATAACACCTTAAAGTCCCTACACTGTCCTCTACAGATAACGCCGAAGATGAAAAGCACACTCTTGCTTCGCCCTTTAAGCCAGTCCTTATAAGAATAATTAGGGTGGATGGAAGTCATCCCTAATCAGCATTATTTGGTATCTCATCGCTTCTCGGCCTTTTGGCTAAGATCAAAGTGTAGTATCAGTTTATTGGTTCTTGTTTTCTTGCCCTGTGCGCGTCTGTCAGTCATCCGCCGCAAGTAAGGGATTTCTGCTGACGGGAAACGCTTGACGTTTTTGAATATCCATCCATTTTAGACTTTGTATCTGCTTGCTGTACATTTTTGTTAGTACGGGAGGTTTTTTTTTGTTTGTTTTTGTTTTTGTGGCTAGTTCTATTTTTGTTATAAGTTCGAAATTATGGCGTCCTTTCTACCCAGAGTCAAAACTGTGGGTTTTGAAATTGACTGAAAGGTGGAAAAACGTTCGGTCGCGAAAGCGCTAATAGCCTGTGGATCGAAATGTATACATATACAGTATTTACTCCTTATGGATGAGGTAGGTATCAAGTTGTGGCGAAGGACGTAGAAACCTGAAATAAGCTACTTGAAGGTTTCGAATGCGAGGGTAAAACAATTTATCCCGTCATGATAGGGAGTATCTTTAGAACTTAAATGAAGAAGCTCCTAACAGTGAAACTGCAGAAACAACCAGAGAAGACAGAACAGAGGAAGAAACGTAAATCAGTAGTGCTGCAATAAAACACCCGAGAGACCTAGAAAGAGGAGATAACAGAAAACCAAAATCGGTGTCAACATAATCCCATCAGAACTACCACAACAGCGTCCCTATCAAAAACGGCATAAAAGATGGAGCTATAATAATACGATCCTTTACAGGATCCTCAGAGACTCTCCTTACGGCAATAGACAAAATAGGGGAACCTCTGTTCCATTTTTCTGGTAAGAACAATTCTGATAGCATAGGTTTTACATGGGGGGAACCTCAACATCGAGGACATAAGTGCGGCCGCTTCAGAGCAGTTAAGGGTTTTTTGACGTAAACGAGGAAGGGGTTGTGTACCACTTTCGCCCGGCTGGCAGAGGACGGGATATTGGGATTCTGTTCATGGGCTACACGGGCCAAGAATTTAGGGGAAAATTAGAGCTTTTCTTTCCCTTTTTATGTTTCACACAGGAAGGGGGGGTCGGCCTGATAGAATCCGAGCAGTGAAGGCTTACATCGAGGCGGTGCAGCTCCCTGTGAGCTACATCACTCGGGTCAGGTTCTACCCCCAATTCTCAGTCCACTTGGCTTTTTCAATGATCATCACAGTTCGCATTCAAGATTATTATGTTTTTTTTTTCGATTTTATTTAAAGTTCATTTCGTTGGTCAAACTAAGTTTTTTTTTTGTTTTTTTAGGACAGGTGTGAGAAGATGACGTCTACAGACCGTTTATCCAAAGCCTCTCAGCTACATAGCTAAACAGGTCGACTGAGGTCTCTTTATTACCTACTACTGTCATGTTCTACCTTTCGTTTTCTTCCCCCTCTCACTACTTGCTGACACTCAACACTCTTTTTTACTCCAAAGGCCGATGATGAGAGACATGAACTCCCAAAATATCTTAAATTGCTAATTAAAATCTGAAATCCGGTCAAGGAACAAGTGCTTTCTGTATATATGTATGTATTTGCATCTTAACAAACGATAGGATACATTTCTAAAGTTTATTTTTTAAATATGTTTATAGCTACATTTTATCCCAATACATTATCCGAATTTTTATATTTTCTGAGAACTGGTTATTTCTTTTCAAGGGATAACCCGTTCCCAGAAAATAGTCTGGTAACAGAACTAAAAGTCTGCGGATCACACTCGTCTAAAGTGACTAAAATTTAAATTTTCAGTAGTTACTAGAACAGAGAAACTTGTGATAAACATTGAGGTTTCCATTCTGCCTCCGATTCATTAGAGTAAGTACATGTCGTACTTACACTGAGGTATGCAGTCATATTGCTGTTTAGTTCAGGTACGAGAGCACAGAATTACAGAGAAAGAAAATAAAAGACATTCAGGGAATGGCTTGGGTAATAACATACTGCAGGATGAGGAACTTGTTAGGAAGGAGATTGATAGTGTTTGAATGTTAAAGACAGGATGCCAACTTCATTCCGACAGTTAGGAGGATACCTAGAGTGGGTTAAAGTGGTTGAATAATGATACCCAGTGGGAAGGGCATAAGAATAGAATTCTTTGAAGGGTATAAATGGCAAGGTGGTCAACAATTGCATGATGAATAGAAAGTCCAGGCTTGGAAAGAGGCGAAATTAGATTATGAAGGAAACTGGCAGCTCAAACTAACAAAATGCATAGGAGTTTGGTTTGTATTCGGTAAAATGAAGGATGAATACCGAATAATGACAACTATAGTTGCCATTATAAGAGGATTGCATTAGGAAAGTATTCCGAACATAATTCATACAAGTGGACGAATTGTCGCATTTATTTTAAGAAAAGAAACTATGAATTTTAAATGTGAATTTAATTTGTTTAATGAAAGTCCAAGAACAGGAAAGGTGCCGAAGAATCGGGGAATTTCGTACTTTTACATCAGCAGAGTATCAAAATATTGGTCTTAGTTACTGACCAGACTGTTTCTAGAGAGTAAAACGAAGATATCAAGTTAGTTCGATTTCAAGTACAAAACTTGATTGATGACGGAAAAACATATATCGGAACGACAACAAGGATTTGTTAAAGGAATATCTCGATTCTGTAGTTTGATTACGTGCTACACGTAAAGTGACGACGCCTGTGGAAGTTGATAAAATTATGGATAATAGGTTAGTATTTAAATTAATAGAAATGGCGAAACTGATAACAAATTGGTTTCGTTACGTGAATTAAAACTTCGAAATATATAGATGTCAGCGTGTTGCATGGCAAGAACTGGGTTCGAATCACTTTTAGAATAAAAGGATCCGTTATAAAATATTTTCCGAACATACAGTACATTAACCTGTCTCGTTGAGATGGAAGTTTTTCCCTTTACGGAAATACCTGTTCCGGATGTCTCAAACATGTAAACTGTCCAGAGGAAACACAAGCAGTTAACAATCGTAAAACTGGCTTATTTGGGTGAGTTATTTACAGCTGTTTGAAGCCCAGTGAAATATTGTGCAGACAATCTAATTTGGGAAAAATAATCTGACAGACTAACCCTTCACTAAGTTTAAGATTAGATTGGAGCTGAAAAGAGCTCGGTTCGACGCCACAAATGAATCGATGTTTGGCATTTTGAACGAGTAAAATGGGAAGAAGCAGTAAAAGAGCACGCATATTGTGGACGAAGTGTCAAATTTAATATAATAATATATTTTTTTTTATTTTCAATGACAAAGTTTATTATTCTCATAACATATGTATAATATTTACAGATATACAACTGGAGTGTTACTATCACAGTTTCTGTTCACTACATATATTCAGTAAAGACTTGAGTAAATAATGTTATATAACATTAATAATAACGATGTTTTTTATAATTTTTCACTCACGTATTTACAGTGATTCATTTAATGTACTAAGAGAGATCGTTTTCATTTTAACTATATTGGCCATGGAATAATTTTTATAAATATACGTAATTTTTCTTCATTTTATCATTATATATATACATATACGAGGTTTATCAGAACTTTATAAAGTTCTGATAAACACATACAACCAAAATTATATTAAAGCAACTGATTTTTATTTTAGGATAAGAAGACATAAAAGTCATTACTTTTTGTTTTGGTGTTTATCAGAACTTCCCAGACCTCCTCGTGTGTAGAAGCTTACACTGACAACCATTTCGCCGTGCGAACGGTTTAACTTTTTTTTTAGAAGGTGGGGGAAAGGGGTGATTGGATAGGGCGTGTTTGTGTGCTTGTATTGGTGTTTGACAAGAATTTAAAAAAAAAATTTAACTTTTTTTTAGTGATTTCCCTCTAATTTTCCATCTCACTATAATATAATATCTAAATAGCGCCAGTTTCAGCTCTCCGTAGGTCCTCAGGCTCTCTCTCTCTCTCGTCGAATGACAGTTTGTTGATCACATCAGGTTATGAAGAATATTCGGGTGGCTTTTTCGTAGCCACCCGAAGATTCTACATATCTAATATATCGGCTAGTGTGATTATTATACTTATATGTTACGTAGTTTGTTTATTACTTCAGCCTTGTTATCTGATGTAAAGTTCTAGTTACTCTGTAGGGTGGACTGAAGTAATGTTTTAGAATGACTCTGTACTGGCATACGTGTTTCATATTAAATATTTGGTGATCTGTCCTTGCTGCCCGTATAAGTATGGGCTGTTCTCTTTCTTCCCAGAATATCAGTTTTACCATTTTATTTTGCAACGATTGTAATCTGTTAAGCGTGTTGACTGCACAGAATGCGTGTGATGTAATTACATATCTTAAAATGTTTTCACATAATGCCTTATAGATGAATATTTTTATGTGTGTCTGAGCAATGTCTTTTAATCGATATAGTTTGCATGCGTGAGTTTGTTGTGTAGATAATTTGCATAGCTATTCCAACTGTGATCAGCATTGGAGGATGGATGTTGGATAGTGAGATATTTAGTTTCCATGTTACTATATTTAGTTTCTAATACTAATAATAACAATAATGCAAAATAGAAAAACAAAGATTAGATAAAAACATTATATTATCAACAGTTATCAATATCAAAAATCTCAAGAATTTGGATGGCACATATTCAGCCTACTTAGTTCTTCAAATTTTCCAGCAAATCCTGACTTTAGGACTCTAAGCAATTACTTCAGCTTTTATTTGCCGCTATCCACACCGTTTTGTTTTAATTTATATGTACGGGTATATTTATATGAGTAATTATGTGTGAACATGCTACTCTGTAGCTTAATTTATTTTTTGTAACCAAATAGATAATAATAATAACACGACTCCAGCTTTGATGTAGTAAGTTTTTTTTTCACCAGAGGTCAGGCCAAATAGTTTTAACGGTTGGCTAATTCAATGTAACTTTAGCATACTGTGTAGATTGTAGTGCAGCTTGTTTCTTTGTATACACGTGTATACAGTGATTATTTTGGTATATTTTAAACTGAAGGTTTACTCTAACACGATAGTTGTTTTCATAATTTTTATGATGAGTTATCAATAGTATTAGCACTCAAGGGGTGGATCGGGAAAGGTCCTGTGAAAGGTCGTTTTCCAGCAGAAAGGTGTTTTTTATATAAAGGATATTATATATCAGTTTTTATTTATAAGCAGATCCAAATTTTACTTCATTCTTTGATAAGAATCTACAGTTCAAAATACTCGTAGTGCAAGGCCAGTGATAAATAAACGCACTAATAAAAGGCGAATGTATCGGCTTGTAAAATGAGTTCGTGGCTTTTAAGTAGTGCACACCATAGGACTTCCTAGCTACAGGCTATATTCTCATAAGCTCTCATGAAAATTTTAATCTGGTTATAAATAAAAGTGGACACACACACACACACACACACACACACACACACACACACACACACACACACACACACACACACACACACACAAAGCCTTTATATATATAAAATACTTTTGTTAGATTGATGTATTTTAAGCTTTTTCTTTTGTCGATATGAGAATTTTCCCCAAATTACCAATTCATTTTCTTAGTAACTAGAAACTCCCTTACAGAACTGAAAAGTTTTTCTTTAGAAAGTAATCTAATTAAAAGGACCGTCATTTTAGACGTCAATAATATAATTAAGGAGAATAATGAAATTAATTTAAATACTGCCGTTAGTGATTACCCACGTCACAACGCAAGTATAAAAATATATTTTATAGGCCGACGCAGTGACAAATCCAAATTGTTCATCCGAACTGTCACATCCACGTAAAGATTAAATGGACGTCTATAATTAGCTGTCACCCGATTCACAATTTAATTTTTCTGTTTAAAGTTTTATCAAAGAAGGTGCGGACATAAAATATTTCGTTTGTGAGATTGGAAACTGTTTCTAATGAAATATGTGACAGGTTCCTGATGTTGTGAAGAGAATCTGCGTGACACAAATAAAATTAGGAGTTTCTTAGTATCTGGAGGTAAATAAGACGATTACAGCATCTCAAGTGATTTATTCATTTTGGGAACACATCAACACTGTTCCTCTCGGTATTCTTAATGTCACCCTGTTCTTAATAGAACAGTGTGATATATAAATGTCGTAATATCCTTGCGACAGTTCAGCTAATAACTAACCTAGTAGTGATTTTTTTAATATGTCATTTATTTTCTTTTCGGAAATTCAATAAAATGTTCACAGTTTCAAGGAAACTAAGTATAAAAGATGTGAAACGTGTGACGGTGTTCTGAAAACAGATTGATTTTCTCAATGAAATAGTTTTTTTCCCCACATGCAGAATGTATGTGGAATCATCTAATGTTGGCAATGATGCTATTTCTATGAAGGTTTCTAGTTCATCTGCATCTGATTTAAGCATTAATTAATGAAAGAATACATTTAAAAAAAACATAACGTTTGCTCAAAAATATAATTAGTTTCCAGTATATTGCAGTCGTAAAGGATATTAAAACAGTATGATTAAAACCAGATAGTCATTTCTAACGTTGATTTATGATGTATATTTTTGAAGATGCATTTTATACTGCTGCTATAATTGTATTTATGTTTTCTCCTCCATAAGAAATCTTTATAATTTTACGAGAAGATTAGATTATATATTTTCTTAAAGTTTATTTTTTGTTTCTTTTATATATTCAATTAATTTATTCTTTAATTTTTACTTATTATATCTTTTTTTATTGCATCCCATTTCTAATTTCATTTATTGCACTAGCAAAAGATACCTGAATAAGAATAGTACCACTGTAGCCCATGTCGTACGAGGCGACTAAAATGGGTACTCATGGAAGGTAATGGATGGCAATGCTGCAGCCAATGAAGTTTTAGCTGAGGCTCGGTTATTGTTGTTACCCTCCTGCCATGATCAGAGCTTATAGCGCTATATATTACCCCATCCATACATTTTCTTCTAGAAGTAACGGGGAATATGAAAAGCATTCTTGCTTCACCCATGTCCAAGAAAAAAAAATGGTATTCAAGGCACGCCATCGAAATTTTGTGCGTTATTAAACCTTGTACATAAATTAGCATTGTACTTGGTTAAAATTGCAACGTGACCGTACTAATTTCACCCTGCTAACAGCGTCCTCTATTTATGAAAAACATTCTCTTTTATTCATGTGAATAATTTAGGGAATATTACAATTTTTAACAATTATTTGGTTTATACTAAGAAAACTGAAAGAAAACTAGAAAAAGAAACTTAAAAAGCTATTTTATCAAAAACAGGAAAATTAATGAGTTAGTTATGATCGAAATACAGTTCTATTTGCTGAGACACCATTATTATTTTTAAATAAACATAAAATATGAAATCGACTGAACTTTTTTTTTTGTATATGCAGACGATACGGCAATACTAACCAGATCTCTCAGACCCCACTTCGTTACCAGAAAGCTTCAAGAAAACCTAAAGCTGGAGGGTTAGTTCTCCAAGTGGAGATTGGAAGTCAACCCCCCTGAAAAGCTCAGCGGTTCTTTTCTCAAAAAGGCCAATGTCTCCTGTAGGAGATGTGTTACTATTCAATACTAAAATTCCCTGGCAGAAAGAAACAAATTACCTGGGTGTGATTCTCGACAAAAAGCTATCTTTCAACCAACATATCATGTCTGCATGCGCAAAAGCATCTAAAGCCATAGCTCAGATCTACCCGCTAATTAATAGAAATAGCAAACTCAGCAACAGAATCAAATTGCAGCTATACCAGATGACGATTCGTCCTATAATCACCTATGCCTCTCCGGCCTGAAGCCACACCTCTAATACTAACATTATCAAAATACAGCGAGTGCAGAACAAGTGCTTGAGAATGATTCCGAACGCCCCGTGGTATGTTAGAAACAGCCAACTCCACAGAGACACAAATATTCCCTATATTCTCTCTCATCTACAATCCTTAGCTTCGAAGTTTTTTCTAAAGACTTCCACACATCCCAACGATTTGGTTCAACAAACTGCAGCATACGAGCCAACGGACATATTCAAATATAGAAGACCAAAAACTATATTAGCCTCCTATAACGATGCATAATCTTCACACCCATTCAGGGCGAGCAAACTGCTCGTAAATTTTACCCTCACTGTAACCACAATAGATAGCGGGGAACATGAAAAGCATTTTGTTTCACCCTTAAAGAATAAATGTTTTTTTTTTTTTTTTTTTTTTTTGTATGTGGCGTTATAGTTGAAAAAGATTCGATCGACCGTGAGATGCGGTGATTAATACCCTTGGTGGGTAATGGATGACAATGCTGTAGCCAATGAAGTTCTAACTGAGGCTAGTCTATTGCTGGTACCCTCCTGCCATGATCAGAGCTTTAATAGCTCAATAACACCTTATCCCTACACTGTCCTCTACAGATAACGGGGAAGATGAAAAGAATTCTTGCTTCGCCCCTTTAAGCCAGTCCTTATAAGGATATAAGGACTTCTTGTATGTATATCTGAGTCCTTTTTAGGACTTCCAAGGGTAGCGGATGGCAATGCTGTAGCTAATGAAGTTCTAACTGAGGCTCGGATATTGCCGTTACCCAGTCATGACTAGAGCTTTTAGCTCAATAACACCCCATCCACACATGGGCGATGGACTGAGTCAAGGACTCAGTCCATCGCCCAGTTCTTTTTAGAACTTCTTGTGTATATATATATATATATATATATATATATATATAATGAAACGTAAATCGAGAGAATCGACCGTGAGATGCGGTGATTAATGATTAATAATACCCTTGGAGGGTAATGGATGGCAATGCTGTAGCCAATGAAGTTCTAACTGAAGCTCGGCTGTTGCTGTTACCCCCTGGAGCGCTGAGATTCGAGAGTTTGAGTTCGCTCTCCTAAGGTTTTTGCCTTAAGGGAGCAATTTGAGTCTCCTGGGAAAAATGTTTTCCGGCACGGCCCGGTGAGAGGCTTTGTCCGTGAATGCTTTTCTTCGGAATATGAGCGGTTCTGCTCGGTGGTGGTGCAGCCCGTTACTGAGTGGAGTCAACACTGAGATATGGACGGTCCTTCGGCCACTATGGAGTGGTCCAAGGATCGTCCGAATATTTAGAGTTCACCTTTACTTAAACATTGGTGATTTTTAAGTAAAGGTGAACTCTAAATACAATGCTAAACTAATGAAGTTCTAAATGAGGCTCGGTTATTGCTGTAACCCCCTTGCCATGATCAGGGCTTTAATAGCTCAATAACACTTTATCCCTACACTGTCCTCTACAGATAACGGGGAAGATGAAAATCATTCTTGCTCTTTAAGCCAGTCCTTATAAGAACTTTCTTGTGTAATTGTTTAATCTGGTACGCAGGGTGACCACATCTAGTACTTTCGTACTAGATATAGTACTTTTTATAAATTTTTAGTGTTCTAGTACGTTCACCATTAGATCTAGTACTTTCTTCCTTCCGAATAACAATAACAACATGAGAGTTAGACATGAGTGTAATATTTTTCTCTTCTCTCACCTCTCCATATGTCAGCGACACAAACATGCTTTTTTTTCCTCTCCCTCTCACTGTTTGGTACCCTTCTCTTCCCATCCTCCTTCCATCTGTCGTTTTCGATGTAATTAGATGACTCTTTAACGAGTTGGGGTTGGATGAAGAGTTGCCTGTACAAAGTATTTGGAGGCAATATCATGAAGTAACGTAGAGATATTTGGTATGGCTGCATCTCGTTGGAGAAGAACATTTCTGACAAACCACAGGGCATCAAAGATCATTCGGAAGCATTTGTTTTGTAGAACTGGCAGTTTTTTTATGTTACTGGGGGAATTGTGACCCCAAGTAGGTGATTCATAGGTTAAAGTGGGTCTGATGATTGTTTTATAGATGCGCAGCTTGTTCTCTATTCTAACTTGAATTCAGGTTTATCAGGTTCTTGTAAAAAGATCAACGAAAAAATCACATAAACAAAAATTCAAAGAAGTCCGGTTGGAGGATCCCACTCTTAAATCATGGATCAGTTCAGATAAAAGTCAAGGACAAACTGCTTATTGCAAATTTTGTGATTAAAGCATTAATGATAGCAAAAGTCTAATGATTCGTCACAAACACTACAAAACACAAGCAGACTGTAGAATCTAAAAGAAGCACAGCAGGTATAATGTCATTGTTTAAATCCAGTTCCAAATATCAGTCAGAAAAACAAAAGAGGCAGAATTATGATGATGTGCATATGTTGCAGAACACAATCTTCCTTTGAGACTTATGGATACTCTTCCAACTCTGTTGAAAACAATTGCCCCTGATAGTGAAATTGCTAAGAAAATACAGTGTGGACGCATTAAATGTAACTGTCTTATAAAAAATGTTTTGGCTGTAGATTCACTCAATGAAATCTCAAAAAAAAAAAAAAAAAATCAAAATACTTATTTTTATTTAATTATTGATGAGTCAACTGACATTATAACAAATAAATCTCTAGCAGTTCTGGTTATTTACTATGATGATTCCACAAGATCAGCAGAGGATTCGTTTTTAAATATCATTGATGTTAGTGACGAAACAAGTTCAGCTTTGATTGAAGCTCTAATAGAATTATTAAACAAGCTGAAGGCGCCTCTTTGCAAACTTATTAGGCTTTGCTGCAGATAATGCTTCAGTTATGATGGGACAACATTCTGGTATTTAGGCTCGTCTTAAATCATTAAATGAACATTTATATGTCGCCGGATGCATATGTCACAGCTTTAATTTGTAGCTGAAGCATGTAAGAAACTGTCAAATTCATTAGAAGTACTATATACAGATATTTACAATTTCATACAAAAGAAACCGAAAGATTAACAGAATTTAAATAAATTCAGGAATTATCAAACTTAAAACCACATAATTTGCTGAGGTTGGATAAACCTCGTTGGTTCTGAATGCATGATGTTGTGCAAAGAATAGTAGAAAAATGGAATGCTTTGGTTTCATACTTTATCTTGAGCGCAGTAGAAGATGGAATTGAGCAAGCCAAATCAGTTTTAACTGCGCTACAAAATTCCTTAATTAAGGCATATTTTCTCTTCTTAGCATTCATCCTACCAACAGTAGTAAATTTGAATTTATATTACCAAGGCACTGAATATCGTCTTCATCTTCTAATTTCATCGGTAGGAGATAAAATGAAAATGATCATGAAATATTTCATGAAATCTCAACATGCTACAAATACACCAATTGAAAAGATAAATCCAGCTGACAATGGTCAGTTTTTAGACATAGAAAATGTATATCGAGGGGGAGAGTGGAAGCCCTTCTAATGAGTTTAGATAAGAGTGAAGTTCCAGAAAGAGACATAAGCGACTTCAAGGTGAAATCTTTGTCCTTCTATGTTGAGTTCTGTAGCCAAATTTTCCAATGAATAAATTGCAAAGATCCTGTATTAAAAAAGATTAGCGATGCTGAATCCTGAAATGTGCAAATCAGACTGTTTTTAACAGTATAATGCCACTTGCTGTAAATTTTCCTAATGTTATTGAAGAAAATAGTTATGAAGACCTCGATAGAGAATGGTAACTATTGAAGACTGTAGAAGTTGGAAAAAGGTAAAATTCATGTTTTTTTGGAATAAAGTTTTTGAAATGAAAAATGCGGTAGGAGAAAAAAATGTTTCTAATTTAACCACATTAGTTAAAGCTGTGCTGTGCCTTCCTCAATCATCAGCAGTAACTGAAAGAATAGTTTCAGCAGTGACAATAAATAAGAATAAAATAAGAAATCAACTACAAACTCCCTTGGTGAATGGACTTCTTTTGACAAAAGAAAAATTGAAACATTTATCAGCTACAGACTTTACTATTTCTGAAGAGTTAATTAATTTAGCAAAATCTGCTAAAATTCCAGTTGTTCCCTGTATATATGTAAACAGCATATTAAAATAACTGAAAATTTAATGTTACATTATTTAAATAAAATGTTACATAAAAATCTAGTACCTTTTTCCTGCATAAATTTCATATAAATCTTTATATATATATATATATATATAAAGATTTATAATTGTAGTTTCAATGGTTCGCATATATTCTTAGCAAATAGAGGTTTCATTTAGACATTTGTGAACAAATTTTAATATTTCCATCCCAGGATTTCAAAGCAATTGTCTTCAGATCAATAACCAATTTTTAGTTTTCTTGTACCTCAGCCCAGGAAATTTATTACCTCAGAGAGTGAGAAAATAAGGTGCCATTAGTTTTAATAACATCATTCATCACTAGAAGCAATTACAGTGGTGATGCAGCCTTCGATTCATTGCACATATCCATTCTCGGTTCAGTTAGATAAATTGTAGATCTTTGACTGTCTGGATGCAAAGAAAAAACCAATACCTTTAGATACGAGACATTGTTTTATATAAAAAGATTTAAATGAAGGCGTAATAATAATATTCTCCTCGTACATTATCACATAAAAGATTGCCTTCGAATTTTCCAAATCAATTACACGCCAGTATAAGCCCATTAAATCTTTTTTTTATAATAGAATTTCATTAAATTATCAAGGGTTTATTATTATTATGATTAGAATTATTATTGAACTGTTTATGTGTAACATTTATTTTAAAGATTTAGGAATAGCCGGCTTATAAAATAAAATATTACTGATGTCAAAGGAAGATGTTAGACATTAAGATAACATATTTTTGGACATTATCTTGGAACCATAACAAAACATTTTCATTTTAATAAATTTTGTTTTTTATTTGTTTTGGTGGAGTATTTACTATAGCACATACAGTCTGTTAAATAAATGAAAAAAAAAAACACTTCTCACTGAAAAGGAACTTTTATTTGAATCACACGTTCCATTTAAGTCTTGGTTCACTTTAACAAAAATATCCTTAGCTTTTAAACTCCGTTTGGTCTCTTTCAGTTTTTTTATGTTCTTTACAGAAAATCCACATGTGCATGTGCATGTTGCTCAACACAGCACAATGTTAGGATTGCTCTTCTGGTCGCCAAAGTCAGTCTAGTCGATGTTTTTATAAAATTCCATAAAACAGACTATACGTTTGCTAGTTAAAATCAATATTCCATTATGTTTTCCTTGGGGTACACTTATCGGAAAAACAATTATCTTGAAATAACTGATGGCTATACGCGCAAAGAATTGTAGAAAAACAAACGTTTTTCCTAAGTATTCTTAGATATTTGGCGGCAGAGAGAAAATGGATGATTTTATTGATAAAAGTCTGTTGTTATTTTAATCGATCTCTTTGTGAGTCCTTACGAGATAACAAATACAGAACTTAAAACACTTTTGCTAGATTAAAGTGCCGAAAAGAAAATACTGTATCAACATTTGCTTCATGTAAGGTGGTTAGGTGAATAATAATTAAAATACATAGCATACATATTTTATGGCAGTTCCATAGACAAAAGATCGTTGCTATAGTTTATTCAGTATTGAGTAGGTTAAATATTAGATCCGGGATCCTACTGTGAACAACAAACGCGATATTTTTTCAAGTCACTCAGGTTTCCCAATACGTAAAGTGGCAGCTCACACCATGTGATGAAAATAATCCACCTCATATTATATTAAGCTGAAATTATATTTAGATTGTCATGCTTTATCTATAAAAGTTACTCAGAACTAAGCAATGTGGATATATATAGAGCCATTGTTTTCATTTTTGTGCAGCTTATCAGAAGGACAATCAGCAGATGATATGAAACCTAATCAATGGATCACACATTGTAACGACACTTTTGAATTTTACAGTTGATTTTACAGTTTTTAACAAAGGTATAGTTTCACCATCATTAACGCGTGGATAAAGAAACATGTAATGAGAACGAATCCTAAAATTTTAACTAAATTTATTACAGTGTTTGGAATCATTACAAAAGCATGCCAAGTTATCTCATTTTTTACAGTCAGACTATTTACACACGAAAATAGGCTGATAAGGGGCCATCTCCTAATTGGCATATATAGGATTCAGGATGGCTGCTAAAATGTCTGCGCTCAATTTATTTAATTATGCAAATTGGATTATTTTTCTTACCAAAATTATTTGAAATGATAGCAATTTGCACTTCTAGATCTAATTTATCGATATTATTTCGATTTAATGGAAATTCATATTTAGTACTGTTCTTAGAATTTGTTAAGGAAAATCAATTTCATTGCAAATAAGACATTTATTTGTGAAAATTAGGAAATAAATTTATTTCAATGCAATCCATAAACCGGGAGAGATAATGATGATATTTAATAATGATATTAGGAAATGTACTTTTTATTATCATTGCTTCCGTTCATTTTACTATATGTTATATCTATTATTTTATTTATTTATTATTATTTAGTATATTATTATTTATTATTATATTTTATTCTAGAAAAAATGCAGTTGTATTCTTTCCGTTAATTTATTGTATTCAATAAACAGTTAAAATCCATGTTTGTTAAAGAATAGGTAACGAAATTCTATAGCTGAATATTCTTTAATTTTAATAAAAGACAGTAAGACTGCCTCAGTTTCGATAACGATCACAATGACAGTGCATTATTATAATATTACTCGATTCAGTAAACATATTTGTTTAGAGTTTTCGCTTGTGCTGCCATCTACTGACTTTATTGCCAAATT
The DNA here is from genome assembly GCF_054136105.1 of Typopeltis vanoorti. Classification (NCBI taxonomy): domain Eukaryota; kingdom Metazoa; phylum Arthropoda; class Arachnida; order Uropygi; family Thelyphonidae; genus Typopeltis; species Typopeltis vanoorti. The sequence goes on from NC_143555.1 coordinate 106,953,588, forward strand.
CAAACAACGAGTTTGCAAAAGACTTCAAAAATATTGCATTATGTCGTTCAGTAGATATATCATTTAACTACTATTAGTCAATCATAGCAAATTAAAATATATACAAATCGGAATTTATACATGAAAAATAAAACACCGAGATTAAGGTTTATTTATTATTTTATTACCCGTTTACAGTCTTTTCTTGTTATTCTTTTTTTTTTTTTTCGTTCATTTCCTAACAGCAATATAAGATGAAGTAGATAGGTAAAAAAAGATGTAATGAGATGAATATAATAGAACATCCTTTAAAGAGAGCAGTCTATAATAAGACTTTCGTTTAATGAGACTTCACCTTTATGATGCGTCCAATAATAGAACCACTTAGAGGATTATCGCCTTCGATGACTTTCTTGTTAACGTTTACTTAGCGAAAGTTAGAGCTTCATTACTAGCATGGGTAGTGATTGGCCGAAGCTGGGAATAGACAGTGATTTGTCTCTATTAGAACCTCGCCTCTTTGTAGGGCTCCTAGGAGTCGTTTGTCACTGATAACGAGCTGAGGGAATTTCCAAAACGAAAATATTCGCTAAGTTAAAATACATGTTCTGAAATGCTGAACACGATTCAATTAAATATGTTATATAATGTTTTATTATTACTGAGCACTACTCAATGCAGAAAGTAAGCGTACAGAAAGTAAACTTGATCAACTTTCTCCAAAACTTTGAGACTTTCATTTTATTGTGTGAAATTTAATTTTTATAAATGGTGTTAAAGTAATTTAATTTTTAAAAACAGCGATAAAAAGATTTAATATATTATATATTAGTATGTCGTTTATTTTAATTATTTATTTCATTTATTATAGACAAAAATAAAGATTATTAAATTTAATTTTAAAAATAAATATATCCTTTATCAAATCCTTACTTACCCACAGTATTATATATAGGAGAACTAAAGCATATTCTTATGAGTAATAGCGCAATGAAATTATCATATTACTATTAAAGTAACGGCGTAATCATTGCTAGTAGTGTTTGAATTCTACAACGAAAACTCATAAATAAATACTTAACCGCTGATAGGAACTTACTGTTCTTATAATTTCTTTGTTTTTTAGGATAAATTGCATTTTTTTACCAACGATGAAAAGTGAGAATTTTCGTTCTCAAATTTTCTATTCAAGTGGCGGATTTAGAATTCCGTTTGATGAGAATGTTCTTTTATACATTCACTGTTCCAGTCGTGCTCTTCTCCTATTTGCATACATAAGAGGTAAGACCTGTATTTTAATCCTGCTTTAATGGCTACATGGTGGTAGTAATACAGCACAACAAATGAATTATATCATCTCCATCGTTCACAGTAGACAGAAAACAATTTATATCCTCAGTAAACGCCAATTGCAATATAAAAAGGCTTTAACTACTCTATGAAAAAAATTGCTTATCAGAAATCTTACGTTCAGAATTTAAGTAAGAAAGTTGCCATTTGATGCAGCTTGTTCCGTTTTTGTATTCTTTTTTCCCTGAACACTTATTTATCATAATAAACACAAGATTTCATATTTCTAATATGCTACAATAGTTAAAAAAATCTCATAATAAGAATACATATAATGATCTCCCATTCCTAATATATAATATATGCAATTATTCAGTCAATATTTAAAGTAATAGTTTATATATATACATAAATGGTGAATTGAAATTATTTTTGATAATAATCATTATTTTAGAATTTAAAATAAAAAATAAAAATATTATTTTTTATTAAATTATATTTTGAGATAAACTAAATTTTATTGAAAAAAGTAATTATTATTTTATTTATTAAATCTTAAAATTAATTTTTATAAGTTTTGTATGTCTGGTTCTCAAATTTTATTTTTATGAAATAAACATTTTTGTACATATAGGGATATTATAATTATTATGACTTTAAAAGTTCTTAATTCAATTACTCTATAATTTTTGTACTGATTTTATCATTTCATACATTGAACGCATAATTCATAACTCATTTCTCATAGTTTTATATATAAAAATGATGTAATCATTTCACTTCACTTTTTATATAATTTTTTTTGTATTAATTTAATTTTATTTTTATAATTTCTTTCAAAATATGCCCAACAGTTTTTAATTTTTATATATGAAATCGCTTAAAGTTTCTTATTTTTAGATAATTGAAATATCCGAAAAGATAATCACCTGTATTATTTTATTACTTAATTTTTTAAATAATTTTTATATTTATTTTTCAACATATTTGAACGTTTGTAAATTAATTTTAATTGTATATCATAAAGGAAGGAAGATGCAAAAGAAATATCAGTACACGGGATGAGAATTAACAATTTGAGATTTGCAGATGGCTTTGTTATTATTGAAGAAGATGAAAGAGAACTACGAAAAACATTGAAGCTGTTAAATGAGGAAGAGAAGAGATTTGGACTTGTTATGAATTTAGAAAATACAAAGACGATGGTATTTGGTGAGAAGAACATGATACAAAAGATACCAGTGGATGGAACTGATATAGAAAATGTAGAACAGTTCACATATTGAGGAAGTAAAATGACATATGACTTAGACTGTAAAAAAGAAATAAAGATCAGGATTTCAAAGGGAAGAACACATCTGAAGGCGAAGATCAGTACAAACATTCATCTTCAGCGGTGTAAAGAATTTGTTAAAGGAAGATTCTAAGAATAGGATGGGCACAGAAAATCACAAATGAAGAGCTCTATCGGAAGATACAACCAAAGGAGAATTTAATGGAGAAAAGTATACAATTATTTGGACACATCTGCAGAATGAGTGAGGACCTGAAGACAAAGACATTCATGTTTGGTATTATAGATGGTGCAAACAGAAATGGGAGAATGGACAGACGACATAAAGGGCTGGTGTGGAATGGATGTACAGAAACTGCGTGTCTGTTCACTGGACAAAGCAAGAAAGGTGGAAGAAGATAGTAAAGGAGACATCGGACACAAACGGGCAGTGTGCCCATGGTTCGTGATGATGATGTATATCATAATTTACAGAGATTTTATATTCTTGCTTTTATCTGTCTTTAAAGATGATAGATCATAATGAGATTCTGAATTCCCCGGCTTTGATATCCTTACTAAGTCGGTAAACAACGTATCAGATATGAACCCAACCATTTATATTATTTTAGGGAACTTCATCTACATCCTCTAATCGTATTTTTATCTTTTAATTACGTATGTTCTCAGACAGTATCTTTAATATAATATACTTTTTTTAATGTATGAACATTTTCTCTTCGGAATTCCTATGCATTTTCGTTCCTTCTTCTCCGTGCAACTTTACCCCTCGGATTTGAATCGAAATTTCCAGGTAACGCACTTCTTAAAGTTACTCTCATTCAATCAAAGTTGCTGTTTATGCATTCTGTTGCATTCGTTTGTTTTTTTAACACGATGCTGAAGGATGCGAACGCAGAGTTGTTCTTGTTCGTGAGTGCGGTAGCTATCAGGGGAACACCGACGTTCCTCCAGTGCAGCGTCAGTTAATGCTTTTCCACTTAGCTCGCTCTTTATGATAGAGTCAATAAAAGCAGGGCTCGCTGAGATTATCGCTTTCCGCTACTTTTTCCTTAACATTTATTTCCTGTACAAGAAGCCTTCATTAACTGTTCGTCATCGGACTGGCAGAAGCACTTAAGATACGACGATTTGTCTCTATTAGAATGGCGTGTCTCGGCGAGTCGTTTGGTGTTGATTGCCGTATTATTCCCCAGTGTTCACAGTCGACCTAGTCTGACAGAAAAACAAGAAGAAGAAAAAAAGCAAAAATCAGTGAAGAGTCGAAAAACAAATTACCGAAATTACGGAGATGTAGACACAAACGTATGCGCTGAACTGATCGTATTCCCTGAAGAATATGACATATTTTGCATGAAACAACCATCGCAAGGAAACGCGAGAATGAAAATGATTTGAGACAATCCTCAGCTGATGCTTTTCTCTCTTCCGTCATCATAGGATGGTACAATCCATTATCAGCAACTCAACCGAGAGGAGTGTTTGGATATCGCCAGAGAGATTATTTCTGGTTTTTGACTTTATCCTTTAACATTGTTTGTTTTTCACTTAGGGAGAGCGATCAGATATTTTTAACATTTTCCTCCCCCGAATCTCTCTCTCTCTCTCTCTTTTCACCTTTTATCTATCTGTGATTAACATTGCATCATGCCATTATGTCGCACACATTTAAATCTATAAGTCTATTCTTCGCACTTACCCTTGATGTCTTCCCTTCTTCTTCTTCGTATATAATATTTTATTTCCCAGTAGTGATCATTTTTTTGAAGAATGCGTCTTCCTCTAATGTATTCATTCAGATTCTTCGCTTCTACAGTTTTAATTTCTTTACTCTCAAACATTCATCATAAGAATAGGACTAACCACGGTTTTATATGACTTTCCTCTCATATTATTCAACTCACCTGTCTCCATTGCATCAATATTTCTTTTTATTTCATTAATCGCTTCCACTTGAATATCTTTATGTGAAACGATGAAGATATTTAAAGCTATTTTCAATAGTTGCCTAACCCGATGGATACGCAGTACTAATAGAATTATTATTATTATTATTATCATAGCGGGCGCTGTGTAGGCATACAAACGGCTGCATGGTTGTATCGCTGGTCCAATTTTTATACTTTAATATGGTTCAAACTCATGTTGTTAATTTAAAAGTGTCACAAAGTAACTCTTCTTGTCACACTGAAGACAGTGATATATAATTCATCGAAATCGGCCAACTGAAACCCAAATTTTGAGTGTGCTGAAAATTGAGCAGAGTTCACCGTGGTCACTAAAGAGCATAGAACAAAGGACGTCACCATCTTTACAGTTGTCCAAAGGGAAGAAAGGTGTGTCATGCAACAAGTGCCTGAAGGAATTATCGTCCGACGGAAGTCATATAACCTGCAGGAAATGCCTTAGGAATATCCACTTTACATGTTCTCGGCCCTCAGAAACAACATGGCAACGCAAATCCAATGCCAAGCGAGAGGAATGGAAATGCCTATACTGCAGAGGAGAAAAAGAAACGCCGCCTACTACGACGCAACTGATTACGCCGGAGGCAGCAGCGGACGATGAACTGAACAGACAAAAAAATACCTGTGAGTCTTATAATTTGAGTTCCGTAAATTTATTACTAGAAAAAGGTTTAGAAATATAAAAGCCAGCTTGATAGATCTTGTCCAAGAACTATTTGATAAAGAGAATAAAGAAATAACAAAAAAATTAGAGAATATGAAGAGTTTGTTAATTTAATAATTCAAAAGTCGAAGAAGTCTTATAAACGGTAAAATACATTAAAACCAGCATTAACGCATTAACTGACAGGCAGCACAAATTGATAAAAGACACATCGGAACTCCGTCAAGAATTTAATTCTCTGAAACTACAATACGAAGTTTTAAACCAACAACAACAACATCAAGAAGACCTTTGTCATAAACTGTCTTCCAGAAACTGAATCCACAGAAAATCTCAGAGACGTAGTTTTAAAGTTAGGGCATGCAACTGACATCCCCCCCCACAGCTTAATGATATTCAGACCATGAATCGGTTTCCCAGGAAGAACAAAAAACAAGGCTCGCCACGACGCGCACCAGTCATAGTTCGTCTGACAAGCAAGGCTACAAGAGACAATCTCATAAAAGCCAGAAGACTGAAAAAACCAGTAGTCAGGGATTTAAATGCATCGCAAGACAATACGCCAATCTTTCTCTCTGAGTATTCAACACCTTGCAATCGGAATCTTTTGAACCAAGCAAGAAAAGAAAAAAAAACAGAAAAAAAGTATCACTTTTTATGGATCAAAGACGGCAAAATATTCTTGAGAAAGTCACAGACTTCAAAGTCTATACAAATAAAAAGCTCGGAAGATATTGATAGGTTTCCAGAGTGAAACACAAGACTCCAACTTATTTCAATAAGAAGATCTCAAAACAACAAAAATGAATGTGAACCATCAGATAGATGCAATTACACCAGAATACATCAGTAATTGTACTTTCGAAACGGTTGATGCACGGAAACAACACACACAGTACAAGCGAGAGGTCTCTCAATCTTGCATATTAACATCAGAAGCATCCGAAAACATTGGTTATTGTTACAGGCTTATCTGAGGAATTACACCTATATTATTGATATATTGATTCTTACAGAAGTATCCATAACTAACGACGAAGCGACTGCTTTCCAAATTCCAGGCTTTCAACAACATAGATCATGCTGCCAAACAAAAAGAGGGGGTGGAATATTAATATTTATCAAACAAAAATTAATGGCAAAAGAAACGGCCTATCAGTTTGAGCATGCTGAAACCCTTTGCCTCGAAATCACTAATACCACCAATAGACAGCATCCCATAATACTAAATGCTATTTACAGGCAACCAAACCTAAACATGATAAAATTCTTGCACGAACTCAATTGCTGGCTTTCAAGCCAAGAAATATGCTCAATCGAATACCTAATGATAATCGGCGTCATAAACATAAATATTGCAAACGAAAACCAGAACAACACTGTACAATACCTAGACACGCTATCCATGTATAATCTAATACCAACAATAACATCATGTACTAGAGAAGAAAGATTCGCAAATACTATCACTGCCTCCTGTCTAGATCATATAAACGTCAGAGCACCACCAAATAGTTACACTGCATCAGTCATAAAATGCAAATTATCAGATCATTACTTCACCGCTCTAAACCTGCACACCAAAACAATATCCATGCAATGTCCTACAGAAGAAAAGCGACAGAAAACAATAATAGACGAAGAAATAGTCAACTACGAAATAAGAAAAACAGACTGGGAACATCTGGCATCAGATTCAGCAGACATCTTATACAACAACATTAAACTCACACTGGAGGAAATATATATAAGAAAGCTACAAAGAAAGTCAGAATTCGTTCAAAAACAACACAAAATCCTTGGATAACACAAAATTTAATCCCAGAAATACGCAGAAAGGACGCTCTATGAAAAGAATTAAAGCGATATCCAAATAACACAGCTTTAAAAACTGAATATAAGATAACAAGGAATCGCCTTACAACACAAATCAGAAATGCAAAACACACACAAAACACAAACCATAAAACACAGCTTCATGAAAGACGCAAAACCTATCCAACAACTAGCAAATGACTTTAACCAATACTTTGCAGACTCCATCCAAGAACTGCACAGAAATATTCCACCAATCACAAAACGAGACCCTCCACTTGGATCACAATCAAACCAGACATTATGGTTCCCAACCATAAAAGAAGCAGAACTTCTCTCTGCAATACATCAAATCAAACCAAGCAAAGGCCCAGGAATTGATGGTATCAGACTTAAAGATATAAAGCAACATGCAACTAGTTTAAGTCCTATCCTACTAAAATTAATAAACAAAATATCTAAAACAGGACAGATACCAAGTATGTTAAAGACCGCCATAATCACACGTATAAGTTAAATCACTATTCCCTGAATATTGGGACACCCATATAGTGTCCCAAAATTCACGCAAGATTTAAATTTAGCGCCATTTGTGCGGTAAAGTGTTGCCAACGAGAAAAAAAAGACAGCGTGACAGTTCAGGGTTATTAAAAATGGAGCGCTACACGAAAGAACAACGCATTTGCATTGTTGAGCAATACTTTAAAAATAATGAAAGTTTGACAGCTACAGTTCGCAATTTTCGTACAAAATATGGTCGGAATAGTGATTTAACTTCATCAACTGTGAAAAGATTACAATATTCAAGGAAACTGGATCAATTAGTGATCTTATACACTCTGGCCGTCCTTCAACAAGTCGTTCAACAGAAAACATCGAAGCAGTTCGTGAGAGTGTTGCTGAGAGTCAGGAACATCAATTCGGCACCGTAGTCTTGAATTGGGCATTTCGAGAAGCTCTCTACAGCGTATTCTCACGAAAGATTTGCATCTTTATGCTTACAAAGTTCAATTGACTGAAGAACTGAAGCCCACTGACCACACACAGGAAGAGAGTTCGTTGAATGGATTATGGAACAACAACAAGTGGATGCTTATTTTTCGAACAAAATCATCTTCAGCGATGAGGCTCATTTTCATCTTGATGGCTTCGTTAATAGACAAAATTTTCACATTTGGGATTCAGAAAATCCACGAGTGATTGTTGAGAAACAAATGCATCCACAACGTGACACTGTTAGTTGCGGATTTTGGGCTGGAGGCATCATCGGTCCATTCTTCTTCGAAAATGCAGCTGGTAAGGCAATAACAGTTAATGGTGCTCGCTATCGCGAGATGAAAATCCAGTTTTTTGTGCCTAAATTGCAAGATATGGATGTGGACGACATGTGGTTTCAACAAGACGGTGCTACATGCCATACAGCCCGAGAAACAATTCAATTACTGCATGAGTGATTTCCAGGTCGTGTAATTTTCCGTGTTGGTGATCAGAATTTGCCGCCCAGATCATGTGACTTAACGCCGTTGGACTTTTTTTTTGGGGGGGGGGGTGGTTTGAAGTCTTAGGTTTATGCCAACAAGCCCCCGACCACCCACGCCTTGAAGGAGGAAATTTAGCGCTGTATCAACGAAATTCAACCACATTTATGCAAAACGGTCATGGAAAATTTCGACAAAAGAGTGCGTATGTGCCAGCAAAGCCATGGAGGTCATTTACTCGATATGCTATTCCATGCATAACCCTATACTGTATACTTTATGAATCAATAAGAAATTGCAATTATTAATTAAAAACCTGTGTTTTTTATCAAAATTACTTCTTGCGTGAATTTTGGGACACCCTGTACATAGATGGAAAAAGAAATTTAATCAGCAATTACAGACCCATTGCAACATTACCAATTATCAATCAAATTATGGAGCGTATCATACTGAAGAAACTCACAGCATACACTGAGATTTTTCATATTATCCCCAAACCACAATATGGTTTTCAGAAAAATAAGGGAACAACATCTCTCTTGGAAGACTTTACAGATGTAATTAATACCGCCTTAGACAAAAACAAAATTGCCATGGTAGTCTTTATTGATCTAACTAAAGCATTCGATACACTTACACATCAAACCTTGTTAGAAAAGCTGAGGCATGTTGGAATAGACGGACTTCTTCACAGGTGGTTTACAAACTGCCTTCAAAATAGAAAGCATATCACACGTATCGGGTCAAACCGAAGCAGAGAGCTACCAGTAAACCTGTGGAGTACCTCAGAGAGCTGTACTCTCACCAACTCTATTCAACATTTACACGCACGATATTAATCAGCTACCACTCAAAGGTAAGATATACGCAGACGATACAGCAATAATATCCATCCATAATAACGCAAGCATAGCCCAAACAAATATGCAACATGAGATAAATCTGATCATAGACTGGCTCACGAAAACCTTCATACACCTAAACTCAGAAAAGACAAAATTAATGATATTCAGAAATCCACTGACTCGACCAGTTGATAACAAATATATAACCATCCAACATCCACTTTCTAATATAAAAAACACACAGAACAGTAAAACCACTACAGCCACTCAGGTTGAAACAATACGATACCTTGGAATTTATTTCGATGCAGATATGAACTGGAATAGCCACATAAACCCTCCACACAACAAACTCAGAACAATAAGTGGCAAACTCTACAGGTTAAAATACATAGAGTCCCATATGCCTAAAAACACTAATATACAAAGCACTATGCCAAAATATACTAAGATACGCTATAACTTTCTGTGCACCCTACAAATTAAATAGATTAATGTCGCTACTGTAAAAAATGATAAACTGACCTTTTTGGAACAAAGAGAAAATAACGGCCTTATATACATTGCAATGTCAGAACACAAAATGCTAACAGCAAAACATTTATTTCACTATGCAGCTTTTACTAAAACATTATTTCGATGCCAACTACAGGATAGTCAGAAATACATACCGTATAACAAGACCTCAGGCTACTAATTCTATCACATATAAATACAATAATCACTACGGAATGTCCACGCGAAACTTCTACATCCCAGACCTGATAAACAAATTACCTTTTGAATTCAGAAACCTTACGAACTACAATAGCCTGAAAAGAGCTCTAAGGGCATACTATGAACAAGAAACACGCACCCAAACTACCATACAAACTTAATGAAACGCAATATATTCGTTCAGGCTTCCAGTTCAGCGATGTATCAATACAAGTTATTGTGTGTGCGTGTGTGCGTGCTGGCGTGTGTGTGTGTGTGTGTGTGTGTGTGTGTGTGTGTGTGTGTGTGTGTGTGTGTGTGTGTGTGTGTGTGTGTGTGTGTGTGTGTGTGTGTGTGTGTGTGTGTGTGTGTGCGTGTGTGCGTGTGCGTGCGTGCGTGTGCGTGTGTGTGTGTGTGCGTGAGTGCGCGCGCGCGAATTTCTCAATCATAGATTTTGTAGCTTCCCAACACAGCAAAAAAACCCCAATAAATAATAACCAACTGATGTTATCCTCAGATAAGCTTACATATAAGCTTCGAGGATGAAAGCAGAGAAATTACTTCCCATCCAAGATGTATCATATGTAAACAAGTGCATGTAATGTACATATCACATGTAAACCAAAGTATGTAATGTATGTATTATATGTAAACAAATGTAAGTAATGTATGTATTATATGTAAACAAATGTAAGTAATGTATCACATATAATCAAATGTATGTAATGTATGTAATAACTGTAACAAAAGTATGCAATATAGAGTGATTATATCCATTAATATTGTATATATATAGAGTGTAAAATTGTAAAGAAACATCTGTAGTAATCATCATTTTGAATATTATAATAATATGTTGTAAACAGTTATTGTTATTATTATTATTTTAAAAAAAACTTTATGTACGAGAAAGTATTTGTTATGCATAATTGTGTTCATATAATGTAAGTAATTTATCTGAGAAATAATGAAATGTTAAAAAAATAATAAAAAAATTATTATTATTATTATTATTATTATTATTATTACTATTATGATGAGTGGAAGTGTCCCCATTGCAGAGACAACAAAGGAATGTCGCCTTCGACCGCAGACGGAAAACTTCTAATGCAGAAAACAACCGCAGGCTGTAAACAACTATCAACAGCAGAGGGAATTAAAGATAAAGAAAACAATAACGGAAACTCAGGTGAGCCAACTTTAAATGCACTACTTGAAAAAATATTACAAAACCTAAAAGACTGTTTAATCGATTTTGTTGGAGAACTATTTCAAAAACATACCGCACACATTACAGAAAAATTCAACCAACATGAGGAATTTATTAACTTTAATAATAACTCGGTAGAAGGTGTATTACAGACAGTTAGAGAAATTAAAAACTGCGTTAAAGAGATAACGGAAAGACAGCATAATTTGATTAAAGAGGTAACGGAACTACGACAAGAACTAAACTCTTTATACGAACTCTTAAACCAACACCAGTACAAAAATGATCTCCTCATAGATTCATAGATAGTCTTCCAGAAATTGCTACGGAACATCTAAGAGACACCGTAATACAACTAAGCCAAAAAATTGGCTTAGTTGTATTACTCTCCCATTGAATCAAAAGACATCCAGTCAGTGTATCGGTTACCACAAAAAAGGAAAAGAGAAAATAATTCCCATCCCTCTCCCCTCGTAGTGCGACTCACCAACAGCCCAACAAAAACCACACAAAGCTAGCAGGATTAAAAAACCAGTAGTCAAGGATCTGAAAGGAGACCACGACAATACCCCAATATACTTGTCCGAATACCTAACGCCATATTATCAGAAACTATTCTACGAAGCAAGAAAAGTAAAAACAGAAACAAATTACCAGTTTATATGGATAAGAGACAGCAAAATATTCCTTAGAAAGATACTAGACGCAAAACCAATCGAAATAAAATCCGCAGAAGACCTCAACAGGCTGCCACATTGAAAGGAATATTGACAACTCGTAAAGAAGGAACAGCACACCAACCAACATGAATGCAGACCATCAAGCAGACGGAATCACCCCGGACCATGATAATTGCCACATTTTGAAATCAATAACAGAATGGAAACAAATGACAATCCCCAAAAAAGAACTATCTATTCTCCACATCAACATCAGAAGCATTCAAAAATACTGGCTGACCCTGCAAGCTTATCTGAAGGAAGATATAGACGACATAGACATTTTAATACTGACTGAAGTATCTACGACAAACGAAGAGGCATCCACCTACCAAATGCCACGCTTCCAACAACACACACTGCAGACAAACAAAACGAGGCGGTGGTATAATAATATTTACCAAACATAAAATAGAAGTAACAGAAATAAACTATAAATTAGAATACGCAGAAAACATATGCATCGAAATTAAAAACATCAAACAAGAAAACTCCTTGATATTAAACGCAATATAAAGACCATCCAACTTAAGCACCACAAAATTCCTAGAAGAACTAAACAGATGGCTTTCAGCCATGGAAGTAGGCACCTCAGAATACTTGATAATAATAGGAGACATTAATATAAACATTAGGAACATAGATAACAACCCAGAACAATACCTAGACCTATTATTGGCATATAACATAACCCCATCCATACAGCCGTATACACGAGAAGAGATAGTCGGAAACACAACAACTTCATCCTGCATTGATCATAAAATATAAGGGCTCCTCCAAACAGCCACACAGCAGCCGTCATAACATGCAAACTGGCAGACCATTATTTCCCAGCATTACAGTTACACACTGAACCAGAACCCATAATACTCACTGAGATTACAAAACAGTATCATAGCATTGTAAACGAAGCAATAGTGAACGATGAAATCAGAAAAACAGACTGAATGCAGATAGCATCTTTAGACTCTGCTGAAGCTGTATATAATAATCTTAAACTTGCATTTAACAAAATATATAACAAAGCATTAACAAAAATAAAAATACGCTTCCAAACGAAACAAAATCCATGAATAACAGGCAATATATTAACAGACATACCATACAAAGAAAATATGCCCTATGGAAACAACTTAAGAAGTCGCCGAACAATATCGCTTTAAAAGCTCAATACAAAAGAAAACGGAATCTCCTGACAACACAGATTAGAACGCAAAAAAAAAAAAAAACTACTACAGCAACAAATTAACAACAGCTCAGAATGACATAAAGGAAACTGGCACCTGATTAATGAATTGCTGGACAATATACACAGAACCACTGCTTCACAAACAATAAAACACAGCTTTGCCTGCCACCGCAAATCCCTCAAACAGTTGGCAAACAACTTTAATCAGCACTTCGTGAACTCTGTCCAAAAACTACCTTTCTCCACTAGGTCCACGAGCAACCCAGTCGATGTGGTTCCCCACATTAACAAAAGAACTATCATGGGCAATTCAACAAATTAACCCTAACAAAGGACCGGGGATGTCTATCCCCGGTCTCAGACTAAAAGACATCAAGAAACACTCAACCAACCTACTTCCAGTTATACAAAAATTGTTAAATAAAATCTTCGAAACGGGACACATAACTGAAACACTAAAGACTGCATTAATCACACCCATACACAAACATGGAAAAAGAAACATTATAAGTAATTACAGACCCATCGCTACGTTGTTTGTAATCAATCAAATCATGGAGGGCATCGTGCATCAGAAACTCTCCACATACGTTGAAAAATTTCAAATCATACCCAAAACACAGTATGGCTTTCAAAAAAATAAAGTAACAGCAACACTCCTGGAAGATTTCACAGATCTAATAAACGCTGCATTGGATAAAAACAGAATAACATTAGTGGTATTCATTGACCTAATAAAAGCATTTGACACACCAACACACAAAACCTTGTTAACGAAATTAACGAATGTCGGAATTGGAAGTCGTTTACTCCAGTGGTTTAAAGCATGCATGAAAAACAGAAAGCACACCAAACGTATAGGATCAGCGTACAGCAAAGAGGTGCATGTAACCTGTGGAGTACCGCAAGGAGCTGTCTTATCTCCCATTCTATTTAACATATACACACACAATATAAGCCACGGTATCCATTCACAACAACGCAAATATCGCTTACACAAATATGCAACATGACATCAATCAAATCACTAACTGGTTAACCGAAAACGGCATATATATAAACCCTGGAAAAACAAAGCTAATGATATTCAAAAAATCCCCAAATCCTGCCTATAGAAACTAAATATCTCACTATCCGACATTCATCCTCGTATACACAAAGCGCAGAACCTAAAATCACAACCATCACACAGGTGAAAACAACACGCTATCTCGGACTTCACTTCGATGCTCATCAAAGTTGGAAGAGCCATACAAAGTACGTACATATCAAGCTTAGGATAATAGCAAGCAAACTATACAGATTAAAAGATATTGCCCCAACCCACATAAAAATACTAACCTATAAAGCATTATGTGAAAACATTTTAAGTTATGCAATCACATCATACGCATTCTGTGCAGACTACAGACTTAACAGGTTACAATGGTTGCAAGATAAAATGGTAAAACTGATATTCTGGGAACAATCCACACTAATGCAGGAAGCACGGACAAAACACAAAATATTAAAGGTGAAACACTTATGCTACTACACAGTCATGTTAAAACATTAATACAGCCCAATCTATAGAGTAACCAGAACAACATATCAAATAACAAGATCACAGTCAACAAACTACATAACATATAAGTACAACAATCACTACGGCAAAGCCACCCGTTATATGTACCTGACTGACAACAGAAACCTAGGAACATACAGAGAGCTGAAACAGGCACTATATAAATATTACAACGAGAATGAAAATTAGACAAATTCCTGTTTCTCTCGCACGCACACACACACACACACACACACACACACATATGACAAACTCCCTCTCAAAAACATCACTACAAGAACACAAAGAAACAAACACACCAAGAACACACACACAAAAAAAGTTAAACTGCAATAGGTGTTGAAGTCTTCTAAGCACGTACCAACAAACAGTAAAATCAACACCTGGCTTGCGACCAGTATAGAAACATAACCATGAAACCACCACCATCTATTATCTATTATCTTCCTCAGATAAGCTGTGCTAAGCTTCGAGGAAAAAAATTATTAACTTGCAAGTATCTGTTATTCACAAGTAAAACGGTGGCACACTCAAAAATCTCGCATGGAGTATTTCATTATCAGCAAAACCTTTTATACCAATTCTTGTGGTTTGGTTGCCATCTTATTATTTTTATACAAGACTGCACATTTTTTATTTAAGATTCTTAAACATCAAAAGAGTGCAGTGTTCAATATAAATATGAATGACTAAAGCAAATTAAAGCAATACAATTGCACTGCTTTAAACATTTTATTGATTCCACTGACACAGTTACCACATCGCGATAAAGCGCGATGCATAGTGTTATCATAAGCAAAGACAGTATCATGATTTCTTTTCCTACCCTGAATGAAGTTTGTAAAATGCGTCAGGAAAATTTCCTCCACGTCACTCTGTCAGCCGTCATGACTCCAATATTTCAGATTTTAAACTTCGGTCTTATAGTACAGAGTCAAATTATATCTGGGTATTTATCTGAGTGTTTTCCCTTCCATTTAGGCACCAAATCCCCCTTCTTTTTTGTATTCTTTCCTTCTTTTCGCATTCTCTTTAAGTAACCATGCTTCCCAAGACTAGCTTTCTTAGCACATTCGTGAATACCACAGTATCAGATTCCTTTATAATGACCTCGGTTTAATATGATTCTGCCACTGCTCTAATCTTTCTCAGAACTCTCATGTCTGCGGTTTATCTCCAGTCTTTGATCAAAGTTTTATTTTTAACCCGAGTCGATTGGTCTGTTTGATGAGATAAAAAAAACTTGGTTTCATTATTTGAGACATTCGATCTGTGTTTAGTTGGTTTGCCATTATAACGTATTCTAAGACGTCTTCAAAAATAAAAAGCCAATAATTTAGTTTACTCAATACAAATACTCGTGTTAGAAAAAGCTACGATTTCTCTACAATACTTCAACGGTCAGGTCTGTCGGAGACAGGTTGAGATCTTTAATTCGGCATTTTAGGCAATTAATCCTCTGCTGCATCCCGTAAAAGCAAGTATTTCTACGTTTATGGAAAAAGGTTGGCCTGCTTTGAGGGACGATCTCCGTATGACACCAACTAACTTATGTTTACTCTAAAGTCATAATAAATGTTTTTTTACGTCACAGACGGGATCGAACGCAGATTTTTCGAAACCAAGTGATGTATAAAGACTTGCTTTCTATAATAGTGATATGAAATCAAATATTTCTTACTTCTCTATTTACTTGACTTTCCAATGCCCGTTTTCGTTAATAAAATTGATTATTTTCGTAATAAAAAAGGGTTTCTGACGTTGCTTTGTCTTTCTGTGTGCTTTCTTATCGATGTCGTAGCTAGTCGATGTTTGCTATCAACCAAAGTTTCTCTGAAACACGTGAACACCCCGGTGCATTTGGTCTCTTTAATTAACGATAATGTCTTCCACCATTAGCCTGGTTGCAAGTGATTTTAGCTAATTACGTCGAGAAGGGTGTTTCCTCTTTAGTTAGAAATCGCATCCTTTCAGCGATACGTGGGCGTGGTAAGGTGATTACCTGTTTAAAGATCATTTCTCACCTTACCTGTTACAACTCTTGAAACAAATTACTGAGATCGCGCTCGCGTTATTAGTAAAGGCGAAGAAAATATTTCCTGTCACTTCCGATCACCTTGAACACCCAATAAAGTTCATTCGAAGTAAATTAAACGCTAAAATTACACAATATCGAACACGAGGAGGAAAATTATCTTTATTTATGCGGCTCAGTTTCAATAAATTCCTTTTTATTGTTCTACGCCTATTTTCTCTTCTTTTCTACGTAGAAATTAATTTTAACTAGAAAGCAAAGGAGAACTATTTTCTAATGACGCTCGCATTGGATTCACGATGTGCACTTCCCTTAACTCTTTTTTCTATTTAATTTTTTTTTTAATTATTTATTATATTGGATTGTAATCCAGCCCACTGGGGGAGGGCAAGTTAGCCCATCTCAGTGCAGGTCCCAAGCCCGGATAAATGGGGAGGGTTGGCGTCAGGAAGGGCAACCGGCCGTAATAAACATGCCAAAACCAGGGATGAAATGTCGAATAACAGAGAAAGGACAATGACTAGGGCGTCCCCCGTAAGCGACGCGCAGTTCTGTTGCCCGAGGACTGTGAGAAGTGGGCTTGGGCTACCGAACCAAGGATGGGTTCGGCTAAAGAAGCGAGTTCAACAGAAAGAGAGAGTGTGTAAAGTAAGAATCGGGTAGCTGACTGTGGGTAAAATTAGGGAGATAGTAGACATGATGAGAAGAAGGAAGCTGTGCGTGCAGGAAACAAGGTGGAAGGGCAATAAAGCAAAGGAGCTGGCGGAAGAAACGGAGTTGGAATCATCATCATCGACAAGGAGCTGAAGGGTGGAGTCTGTGAGGTGTGCTGGAAGAACGATCGGGTTATGAGTGTGAAGCTTGAGATTGGAGGAAGCGTGGCTGTGATAGTGTGTGGATACGCTCCACAAGTAGGTTGTGATGAGGATGATAAAGAGGCATTGGAGAGAACTAGACCAGGTAGTAATACCAATCCCTGATGGTGAGAGAGTGATCGTCGGAGCAGACCTCAATGGGCATGTAGGAAGGCGACGAAGTGGTGAAGAAAGGATGCACGGTGGTTAGAGTAGTCGTGAAGGAAATGAAGAAGGTAAAATAATCGTAGAGCATGCTATGGCCTTCGACCTGGCTATAGCTAATACGTGGTTTAAGAAGAGAGTTGGACACCTGATAACTTATAAGATCGGGGATATGATGAGTCAGATTGACTATGTTATGTGCAGAAGGAAACATCTGAAGGAAGTTAAAAACTGTAACGTGATTAACGGAGAAAGTGTAGCGGCACAGTACAGGTTGGTTGTGGTAGACTGTGATATAAATGGGGAAAAGAAGAATAGATGGAAGTGGCAGAAAGATAGGAAAATAAAGTGTTGGAAATTGGAAGAGGAAGGTCCAAGGAATGAGTTTAAAGAAAAGTTATTGGAAGGAATGAAGTTACCAGAGGGTGTGGAAGAATGGTGGGATGTAAATAGTCGGAATATTAGAAAACTTGGAGAAGAGGTGTTGGGGTATAACATCAGGAAAGGGGCCGCCCGAAGATAAGGAGGCGTGGTGGTGGAATGAAGGGGTGCAGTTGGAGATCAGGGAAAAGAAAGAGGCAAAGAAATAATGGGATATGACTGGAACCAGAGCCGACAAGGTGGATATAGATTAGCGAAGAAAAGTGCAAAGAGACCTGTGGCAAGGGCCAAGGCGAGGGCAGTTGAAGAGGTTTACGAAGTACTACAGAGAAACGGTGGTGAAGCTAAGTTGTTGAGAATAGCGAAAGCTAGAGATAAGGCCTCGAAAGACATAACATCAGTTAAGCAGTTAAAGGACGCCACAGGAGTAGTACTAGAAGAGGAGGACAAAATCAGAGGAAGATGGTAGTTTAGTAGATTACGAAAATATTAAGAATATTTTCGTAATCTACTAAATAAGGAGAGTCCAAGAGAGAGGTGTGAGGATGGAGAGGGAAACGAAGGATTGGCGCAGGACATAAGCAGAAAGGAAGTGTATTGGGCACTGAGAAAAACGAAGAATGGAAAGGCTGTGGGGTGGACCAGACACCTGGAGAAGTGTGGAGAAGCTTGGGCAGTGAAGGCGTAGACATGTTATGGGATCTGATGAGGAAACAGGAAAAAATACTAGAGGAATGGAGGAAAAGCATTCTCATCCGAATCTACAAGGGAAAAGGAGATGTTCAAGATTGTGGCAATTATAGAGGAATCAAGCTGATGTCACACACGTTCAAGATATGGGAAAGAGTAATTGAAGGAAGGATACGGCGGGAAACAAAAATTCGTGAGGAGCAGTATGCCAGGAAGAGGGACAACGGATGCAATATTTGCGCTAAGACGATTGATGGAGAAATATAGGGAGATGCAGGCGGAGCTACATATGGTGTGTATTGACCTGGAAAAGGCGTATGACAGAGTGGCCAGACAGGAGGTATGGAGGGGTGTGAGGAAGAAGGGAAGTATCGGAAAACTACGTGAGGTTGGTGAAGGAGATGTATTAGGGAGCTAAAACTCAGGTCAGGTCTAGTTTCGGCATGACAGAGGGGGTTCCCCATTGTCGTAGGGCTCCATCAGGGATCAACTCTGACCCCCTACCTCTTTGATCTGGTCATGGATGTACTAGTGGAGGACGTTAAGAAGGAGACACCAGGGAGCATGATGTTTGCCGATGATATTGTTCTCTGCGAATCATCCCGAGAGAAGCTTAAAAATACCCTGGAAGAGTGGAGAAAGGCATGAAAAAGGTATTGGAGGAGAGAGGCATGAAAATTAACCGGGTAAAGACCGAATATGTCTTTACCCGGTTGATGGAGAAAAGGATATGATTATACGACTCCAGGGTGAAAGATTAACTTCAGGGAAGAAATTCAAGCACCTTGGGTCGGTCGTCGAGAGGAATGGTGACCTGGATGAGGAAATACAGCACCGAATAACATGCGGCTGGATGAACTGGAAGAAGATGAGCGGGGTCCGGTGCGACAAGAGAGTGAGTTGTAAGATGAAAGGAAATCTCTATAAGATGGTGGCGAGGCCGCCATGGAGCGGAGACGTGGCCAATAACAAAGGCACAGGAGAGGAAGATGGAGGATGTTGAGATAGATGAGTGGTGTGACAAAGAAGGACAGGATAAGGAATGACTACATCAGAGGGACGATCAAGGTGGGACCGATCGGTAAGAAGGTATAAGAAAGCTGGCTGAGGTGGTTCGGTCATGTAGATAGGAGTAAGGAGTATGTTGGCAAACGAGTGGAGTGCATGGAGGTGGTTGGAAGGAGGAAAAGTGGCACCCCAAACTCAGATGGAGGGATAAGGTAGCAGAGGATCTTAGGGAGAAAGGATGGAGTCGGGAAGATGCCCTGGACCGGAGAATCTGGAAGAAGAAGATTAAAGATGTGAACGCCGACCTCGTTTAACAAGGGATAAGGCATAGCAAAAGAAGAAAAAGAATATTACATTGGATTGTCTTGATTATTCCACATTCTTGAAGATACACACCACATAAAGTACGAGAAATTATTCCTTATATCTGAGTTGAATCCAGCACTTCACTCACGGGTGTTATATTAATATGTTATTAATAAGATATTATTTTACTTGTTTGAACTAAATCAATAATAACTCCGTGAATTATATTATTTATTGAATTAAATCGTTGAAATTAATATTAATAAATTGAATAGAATTTATTGAAATCAATAAATTGAATAGAATTTGAATAATCAGTAAAATAAATCAACAATATCTTATTATGTAATTAGTTATTATGGATATTATGTAAGGAGTTATTATGGATATCCTATTATGCAAGGAGTTATTATGGATATCCTATTATGCAAGGAGTTATTATGGATATTATGTAAGGGGTTATTATGGATATATTATGTAAGGAGTTATTATGGATATTATGTTATGGATATTCACATGACTTATATCAACATCAACATCAACATCAACATGCAAGATTCCCATACAAAGATAGTTCATAAAGAACACACAAACACTTGAACTTGAACTTGAACTTAATTGGTTGATGGACTGAGTCCTTGACTCTTTATCCCTTCATCTGGATTTTAGATTGTGGGTGATGAGATTATTGTGGGTAATTTACCCGCTCATTGTGAGCATTGAGGCTGTATCAGCTTTCTCTTGCGATGGAGGATTTCGGTTTTTTATGTTTGAAACGATCTGAGGGCTTGTAGTCCGCTGCCTGTCGAACTAACTGATTTGGGTGATTATCCGTGATTGTGAAGAATTTCTCTGCAATGCTTGTCATGTAGGTCTTAATATCTGGAAGATTGGCTTCTTGATGTAATTGGGTGTTTCTGATGAACCATGGGGCATTAAATGCCATTCTTAGGCATTTATTCTGTATTATCTGAAGTCTGTTGATGTTGCTTTTAGTCGTGTGACCCCAGGTTGGAGAGGCATAAGTTAGTTGCGGTCTGATTACCGATTTGAAAAGTAAGATTTTGTTGCTTATGCTTAGGAAGCTGTTCCTGTTCAAAAGTGGATATAGCTGTGCTATAGTCTGACTTGCCTTAGTGGTAACACTATCCATATGTGACTTGAAGTTTAGACGTCTATCAAGATGAATTCCCAGATATTTGGTAGAATTGCGCCAAGGGATGATTTTACCAAACATTTGTATGCTTGTATTCGGTTCTGCCTTACGTCTGGTGAAAAGTACTGCAGAGCTTTTGTTTGGATTAATTGCGATACGTCACTTGGTGTACCAATCCTCCAATTCATTGACTGCTCTCTGCAGCTTGATTGTGGCCAGGTGTGGACGGAGGGATCTGGCTATAATGATTGTATCGTCGGCATACAGAGCGGTGATAGCTGGAGACAGTTTGGGGAGATCTGCCATGTATATGGAGAAGAGCAGGGGAGATAGTAGAGAGCCTTGAGGTACTCCGGCCGTGATTCTCCTCTCCGTGGATCTGATACCGTTGAGTTTTATTTTAAATTTTCTGTTGTGTAGATATGATTTGATAAGTAGCACTAGTGGCAATGGAATACCAACTTCGTGTAGTTTAATCACACAAACACATAACACCCATAATTTTTATGTAATATTTTGTTAAATAAATTTAAATGGTGTGTGAATCTAAATTAAGCTTAAGAATAGTTAGATTTTAAAAATAAAAGAAAAAATAATTTATTATTATTATAAATAATATATCATATTATATTTATTAAATATTCTAAATTTTTTTTATCTAAATATGATTCGAGGCCTGTGGAAGCGACACCATGCAACGAATTGTTATTTTGACCGGAAGGAAATTTTTCGTTGTAATATCTACGTACGTAAAGTAAAATGTTCAATCTGAAATATGTCCTCAGTCATCTTTTATTTTAAATATTAAATAGGAATCCGCGTTTTGTGTTCAACTAAAATCATGTTCTGAGACAAATCCTAGTAAGACAAACTTTACAGCTGACTCAGCTATAGAACCCGAAAGAAACAAAAATACTGACGGAGAAGCAGTTTTTCATTCGTTTGAATGGATTATTTTGGATATATTCAATATTTCACAGATAAAAAAAATTGCACTGATTGGCAGATTGGACATTTAACTGATGAAACCTGAAATATGAAAAGAAACATTGGTTTTGAAATTGAATTGTTGAATGCAATATTAGGAATGTACAAAACAAGAAAAATAGTGTCGCCTGGATGTGAGATTTATTAGTTAAAACGAAGTCAAAAATACGGATTCATTTCTTTATTGTATGCGTTACTGATCAAAAAGTCCTCGTAATTTACATTGTCATAATTAGTATAATGCAAATAGGTCATTAAAAGTAAAAATATAGTTATTCTTTCATTAATTAAATACCATACGATATGAGTAAGATTAATATGATTAATATGAGTTCTTTCAGTGTAAGTTGAAATTTGTTTGGTAATTGTAGAGTTTAAAATAATTTCACTGTCACGTGCAGTTCAACATCTTCAAGCGCTACATGATACGGATGACGCGCTGAAAGCTAAAGCTCTTTGATATTCACGTGATTGTTTAAAAGTTGAACTGGAAATTTACTGCAATATAAATTTCTTAAGGTTCTTTTTAATATGAAATATATGAATAATAGTCATGTACTACAACTTCATAAATACATCACTATAGTAGGCACTATTTAAAGATTACCACAAATTAACTGTAAGAAATAAATAAATACCTGTGTGACGGGAGGAATCTTTATCTGCACGATTTCAATCGAAGGTGAGTTAGCCGATCTCATATGGAGGTAGCAGGGCTTTTTCTCCCGGAAACTCGGGTTTTTCATCCCGCATACAGACAAATCGGCCCTTCAGAACACACGCAATTTACAGACAAAAAAAAAATACTAGTTGTGGTGGCCAGTAGATGGCGTTGATGGAGATGATTCGTAGTAGAGGCTCGGTGTAGTGGTTGAGACAGCTGTAGGTGTCCTCCCGCAATAAGTCTTCGGACTCCTTGGAGGTGTCAGGAATAATAATAATAATAATAATAATAAACATACCTGTTTCTACACATTTGTAAAAGTATTCGCTTGACTGTGTAGCTCAGTGGATGTGGCGTTTGCACACCACCGCGCTAGGCCGCACAAAGGAAGTCTTGGTTTCGAGTCTAGTCGGCGACTAGAGGAAATTTTTCTAAGCCTTTTTTCGACCGGTTCCCGAGTTAGTCGATCTCTGGCACGGGCAAGCAGGTTTTTCCTCCTGGAAACTCGGGTTTTTCGTCCTGTAAACTCAAGAAAATCGACCGTAGAACCCACATTATTTCAGACATTAAATATATTGTGTTAGGGTTAGAGACCACGAGATGGCGGCACATTTGAGCCGTCTCTCTTCACTGCGCACCGCTTAATTAGTGATAGCCTTGGGCCATCTGTCTCTGATTGGGTACCAGTGGAGATTGAACTGCCCACTCAGTCTCCAAAAGTTAGATAGGGCTAAATGGCCTCGCCTACTCCCGTATATACGGGAATAAAAAGGCGTTAGCTGATTTTTTTTTTTTTTTTTTTCGCTTGACTGTTTCTAGTGACGAAGGAGATTATAATTTCTACTTTTAAACGCTTTGAATATAGAGTACATTTAATTATTCTTATAAATAATAATGTGACTTATATTATAGTAATAATAATTATTAATATTTTATAAAATATAACATGTTTTCTATTTTATTAAAACTTATAAGGTAAACCATTTTAATTATTTACATTACATTATATTTAAGTAATGACCGTGAGATGCGGTGATTGATTTTCAATCCAATACCCTTGGAGGGTAATGGATAGCAATGCTGTAGCCAATGAAGTTCTAACTGAGGCTCGGCTATTGCCGTTACCCAGCCATGACTAGAGCTTTTTAGCTCAATAACATTCCATCCACACAGATTTACTTCATTCAGATGACGAGATAAAGAGTCAAGGACTCAGTCCATCGCCAAGTTCTTATAAGAACTATAAATTCTATTCTAGGAGAATTCTAGGAGAAGGAACTGGTGGAATCAATCGACCGTGATATGTATACGGTGATTGATTCGTTCAATCCAATACCCTTGGAGGGTAATGGATGGCAATGCTGTAGCCAATGAAGTTCTAACTGAGGCTCGGCTATTGCTGTTACCCTCTTGCCATAATCAGAGCTTTAATAGCTCAATAACACCTTATCCCTACACTGTCCTCTACAAATAACGGGGAAGATAAAAAGCATTCTTGCTTCACCCCTTTAAGCCAATCCTGATAAAGTCTATAAAGACTATTAGACTATAATGTTAGAATGTTAGACTATAAAGTCTAAAGTCAGTGGACAATCTCCACTGACCTTAAACTACTAAATTGTATCTTATTGTTCTACTGGTAGACACCAATGTGTGTCTACGGGATTTGCAAGTGGATCCTATAAAGTCCATAGGATTATTGTAATTTGTTCGAACGTTTCTTTACCATGGCAAAATCTCTGAACGAGACCATTTACGAGGAGGTTTATAATGAATTTCTCAGACTGGATAAACTGCTGAGTGATAACTGGCCGGAGAAAGTTAAGCTTTTTGACACATTCCCACCCTCTGCAGTCACAGAAGATAACACGGACGATACAAGTGAAGAGCTTATTACTCAGTTGCAGTCTCCCCAGACTTTGAAGAGGTCCGTGCGCGCAAATCTCGGTGTCCCTCATCCTGCTAACTACAAGCGATGTATTCAGTACCCAAAGAACAGACGGATGGAGACAGCTAAAGCGTCCTTTTCCTCTAGAAAAAGAACACGAGAGACCCTCGCTCCAAAGCCTGAGACTCGGTAGCAACAGTCGGTGACCTTCAAAGACAGTGAAGGCAAACAAGAAGTTATGCTGATTCGGTCCGCACAAAAATATTATCATCAGAACAAAATCAGCCAAAAGCACCTGCAAACCTGACAGCTGTTATTATAACCTCTCTAGCAAACATACTGCAACACTTCAGCCTGTCTAACCAGTCAGCAACCTCCACTAAAAGATTCCTACGCGAAACACAGGCCATCCTCACAGCAATCATAAATGAATAAAATCAAACTTATTCTAGCCTCTCTTCAGATCATTGCAGATCATGAAGATCATTGTGCAGGTGCTTCAGATCATGGAATGCAAATGGCCTAAGAAACAAAATTCTGGAGCTCCAAGATTTCACCTACAGATATCAACCAGATATTATACTAATCAGTGAGACACATTTAAGACTCTCAGACAACCCTAAAATACCGGGTGATCTCTTATACAGAAATGACAGATTAAACTGCAGAGGCGGCAAAACTGCCATTTTCATTAAGAACTATATTAAACACCATTCTGTAAACAACCCTTCAACCACTAACCTTGAGATCACAGGCGTGGAAGTATTCACTAGCTCTGCTAGCAGATTGAAAATCTACTCAGCTCACAACCCACCCTTAAAACATCTACTGCACTCTGATCTAAATACCATTTCAGGTGTCAGAGAATCCGTCATTATTACCAGGGATTTTAACCCCAAACACCTTACCTCGAATTGTAGAACCGCCAACAAAAATGGCTGTATCCTTTCCAACTACATGGGATCAAAGTATGCTGTTGTGGCAGGCCCCGCCGAAACAACTCATCTCAGTACGTCTGGTACTGCTTACATCCTGGATATAACTATCCTGCAAGATATTAAACTTCAGTTCAGCCTAAAATCACTGAACGAGCTGTCATCGGATCACAACCCAATTCTACTACAACTGGGAGAACAAGAATACCTGTCTCCTCCCTTTCACTCATGCATATCGTGGGATAGAGTGTCAAAAGTACTTAGGGATCATATTGGACCTGTTCCTCACATATGTACAGAAGAAGAAGTGGAATCTACAGTTACAAGCCTCACCCATCACCTCCGCTATAACGGTAGCCAACTCCTACAAATCTGTTCCCAAGCCCGGTCGTTTACTTGAAGATATTATGGACCTAATCAGAGAAAAAAACAGAGCTAGGAAGAGATTTCGCACCACAGGACAAAACAGTTCTTAACAGATTGAATGGGGCAGTGAGAGATGCACTCAAAACTCATAGAGACCAAGTTTGGAATGAAAAATTAGCGTCTATCTCACCTTATGATCACTCTATCTGGGGACTACTGAGAAACATCAGAAATAAAAACAGATCCCCTCCCCCATATTCTCTGATCACGGCCTTGTTCACACAGATGTGGACAAAGCAGAAGCCACAGTAAAGAATCTGGAGGAGCAGTGCAAACCTTCATATGACAACTTAGATTTCAATCACTTATATAAAATCCACAGACAGGTCAGACACTCATTAAACCTCCCTGATACCAGTGCTGACCATATTGCACCCACATCACATGCTGAAATATATGACATTATTAAAAAAAATTAAAGAACAAAACAGCTTCTGGGCCAGTCGGTATCTCAAATAGGGTGATCAATGAGCTGTAGTGCACCTGACTATAATCATTAATGGCATCTTAAGGTTTCACTATTTTCCTTCCATCTGAAAACAGGCTGATGTAATCCCAATTCATAAACCAGGTAAGGACCCACACCTCCCCTACAATTATCGTCCAATTAGCCTCATCTCCAACTTGGGTAAGCTTGCAGAGAAGGTCATCCTCTCACGACTTCAAGCTTCAGTAAATGGAGTAAGCATCCTTCCCAAAGAGCAGTTTGGCTTTCGGCAGCACCATACTACTACCCTACAAATCCACAGAATTGTGGAATACATTACCACCAGCAATAACTGGCGCCAGTGCACAGGAGCTGTTTTTCGAGATCTATCAAAAGCATTTGACAATATGGCACTTCGGACTGCTACACAAACTTATATCAGCTGGTATCTCACTAAAAATGGTACATCTAGTCCGATCATATTTACATAACAGATCCATCCAAGTCAAGATCAATGGTTCTACCTCACCTCAGCTCCATATCTTGGCCAGAGTGCCGCTGGGATCCGTACTGGCTCCATTGCTGTTTTCTATATACATGTCAGATATCCCGCACAATCCAATGTCATCCATCATGGCCCTATATGCAGATGATACAGTAATATTAACCAGATCTTTCCGACCACACTTCATTACCAGAAAGCTTCAAGAAAGCTTCTAAAGTTGGAGGGATGGTTATCCAAATGGAGATTGGAAGTAAATTCCCAAAAAATTTAGCCATTCTCTTCACGAGAAGGCCAAAATCTCCGGCAATTACTATTCAATACTAAAATTCCCTGCCAGACAGAAATAAAATACTTGGGTGTGATGATTGACAAAAAACTAACTTTTAACCAACACATCAAGTCTACGTGCACAAAGGCATCTAAAGCATCGCTCAGATCTATTCGCTAAGTAACAGAATCAAATTGCAGTTATACCAGATGACGATTCGTCCTATCATCACCTACGCCTCTCCAGCCTGGAGCTACACCTCTAATGCTAACATTATCAAAATACAACAAGTACAAAAGAAGTACTTGAGAATGATTCTGAACGCCCCGTGGTATGTTAGAAACAATCAACTTCTTAGAGATACAAATGTTCCCTATATTTTCTCTTTCCTACAATCTTTAGCAACTAAGTTCTTCCTAAAGACGTCCATACACCCTAACGATCTTGTTCAGCAAGCTGCAGCATACGAGGCAACGGACATATTCAAACATAGAAGACCAAAAGCTATATTAACTTCATATAGCGATGCATAATCTCCATGCATGCCCAATCAGGGCGAGCAAACTGTTGATAAATTTTACCATCACTGTAACCGTAACAGATAGCGGGGAATGTGAAAAAGCATCTTGCGTCACCTAAAGACATTAGTGTCAATTGTCAATAGCATGACTTTATTTTACACTATGCGCGTGCCGTATGAGTTTTGATATGAGTTTTATTTAAATTCCGTAGATATTTCGCATTCTTATAATTTGTGAACAAATCGGAAGAACGGGTTGTAATTATACTGTATACTGTACAAATAATACGGTTTACTGGAACATACAAGAGGAAGCTACGGTTTTCTGTGTATTTCCGTAATAATCAAATGGTGCATATTATGGCATAAGAATAAAACAAGTTTGGTCTTTGGGGGATTGAAATCATGATTATTAAACAATTAATATAGTATATTGCAACACTGTAATTGTTTAATAATCGCCTTTCCGTAGTATACCGAATATAATGATTACCCTCGAAGTATCTGCAGTAGGTGGACGAGGGTTTTTTCGATTTTTATTACGTATATGTGGGGCAGTGTTTATTTTTTTATTTTTAATTGTTATGATTATTATGATTTTATCGATGAGAATATTTATGATTTTACATCGACCCTTTTCTTAGTACTAAGAGAAGGGTTGATGTAAAAGACGCTTTAAAGTCAAGTATGCAAATATTAGAGAACCTAAGGGACATAGTATGTTTCTATTACAAAACGCGTTTTTCCGATATGAGAGAAATACAAATATGGAAATAAATATATGAATACAGAGTTTTGGTACTTAAGAGGATTAAGATATAGAGGGGAAGCATTATTACTTGTAGTATTTTCTTTAATTGATGGAAGTTCATTCAGTTGTCAAACATATACTTATATGAATTACGTGTCCTAGATGACAGAATGATGATGGTGCCTCTGTTAAAAAATAATTTTAAAAAATTATGGACGTTATATATATATTTTTAAAAAATAACAAAATATGTAAAAATATTTAGCAATCAATTACAAATAAGTAATGCTGTAATATCAGTTTGAAGCATGAAGAGACAGTAAAAGCAAGAATATTGTATGGACCCGATCTATCCTTTTAACAATTAAAGCATCACAAATCAGTCATTATAAGAAATTCTATCCTCGGTTGTTTGTGTGATTGTAAAACGATTGGTTATGTAAAGGACGTTACCCTTATAGTTAGCAATAAAGAGTCAGTTGAAATATTATTTATTCATTCATTCTTTTGTCGTAGATAAATAAAGAGAAAACCTAAATTTGGCAACAGTATGCCCGAAAGAGATAAGATGTTAAAAACATAATAAATGACAGCTTTTTTTCCCCAAGATAATAAAAAGTAACCTACACATAAATGGGGAGCATGAAATATCAGGAGGTTTTCTTTTGGAGGAAGAACCACTAACATAATGACGATGATACTGTTACTAATTATTTTGCGGAAATACTGGGAATAAACTAGACAATGGGACGTAACTTTGGTATTAAAATTTGAGTTTACTTTCTTTATTGTTTTAGAATTAAAAGTTATATGAAGTAAGAGATGAACTCCATAACCCAGAGAAGAAGGAGGAAGAGGAGGTTTCATAATATCCATGTCAGTGGCGGCCGGTGAAAATTTTAAGTATGGGTACTGCATATTGTTGGATTCTGAATATATAGAGATTGGAGTAATTATTATTTTCTTCAGAATCCAACATGATCTTCCATCACTAAGTCTAGACTTGTAAATATCATTTAATGTAAACAACTTATTTTACAATTTAATATTCATATAACTACTTAAATTTTGTCTAATATTTAATTAATGAAAGATATCTGTATTAATAATGAAAATACTGTATTAAATATTACTAAGCTATTTTGTTCATTACTATGTTAATATTATAAGAATTTGTATTTGATAATTTAACTGCGCATTAATTGAAATGTTAATATTCTCTATTTATTCCTATTTGTAGAAATTATGTAATAGCTCAATTTTATTATGTTTTGTTTGGTTGTCATGGAGACGCATGTAAGTAAGCGAGCGCGAGTTCAAACCACGTGCAGAGAAGGTTTATTGAAAAGAGTTTTAAATCACGAGAACAATTTAGGCGGGAAAAACGGATATATAAGCGATGAACGCTGAAATTATAGATTAATTAAGAGATAGATTAGAGAGAGAAAGGAGAGGATTGGCATTAGGTTGGAATTGGCATTCGAGAATCACAGTGCGATAATAGCGAGTCAGCAAGTCACTCAAGCATCTAATAAAGTCTACTAGTCGAGAGGCGGTTAGCTAATAAATTGTAGAATAACAATTATAGCTACTGAAGACAGCTGAGTGACTAGTAAATAGACTAGCGATATTTGAGTCGAGATTCAATTTCAGGACCGACCTTTCAAGGACATACGGAACCTTGAAGCAAAGCACAGAGTTATTAGGGAATAGTAGAGGCTGTAAAATTGAAGTTTACCATTAGCTGTGTTTAGAATTGTAGTGTCTAAAGAATTAATTGAATACCGGAAGAGTGAACAACTGTGCATATAAAACCTCAAGTTAAGGAATTATTGTGTGTTGCCTTATTTCATGAGTGATCAGTAGTACTTCATGCAAGGACGTTTGTTTATGTGTATTGTGACCGATGATTAATTCAGTTATTGCTTAGAAGATTTGTTTAATGAGTGCCATTTATTGTTTAAGGTATTTACAGTTATAA
The DNA here is from genome assembly GCF_054136105.1 of Typopeltis vanoorti. Classification (NCBI taxonomy): domain Eukaryota; kingdom Metazoa; phylum Arthropoda; class Arachnida; order Uropygi; family Thelyphonidae; genus Typopeltis; species Typopeltis vanoorti. Next base: position 106,984,251 of record NC_143555.1, read on the forward strand.
AAAGTGTTTGCGTATAAGTAGATGAAGAAAGAAGATTTTCAGTAAGAACATTCCAACCATTAATATTCCTTTGCAGAGATGAGAGTGTGTTTCATTCTAGAATTTCCTTATGTTAACAGTAACTATTGCGAAGATTAGCTAAAGTGTAAATTTAAAAGTGTTTGTTTGTGAATAGGTGTTACTGCAATTTTTATTGTATTTGAAACTTAAAGAACTATGAGATATTGATGTGAATGATCATTAAGGAACTTTATTAAATAGTTAAAAGGAACTGTGAGAAGACTGTACTAGAGATAACAGAATTACCATTGAGTTTGCATGATAGTATTATCAGAAAGGCTGAAGTGTTTTTAATAACTTAATTAGTAATTTGATCTTAAGTGTATAGTTTGTGATTATAAAATTAAATGTTTGTTTTTGTTAATCAAAAGTTGTATTTTGCCTGAATCTCTTTTACTGCACCATTCATAAAATATTCGAACCAAAGCGAGTGAATTAAGTTAGTTAAATATACTCGGCCAGTATATATATTAAGGAGAAATAGTTGAGGGTTGATTTATCTTCAATTCATGAACTAATTCAGATATAGAGTGGCGCAGTCTATAAATATAAATTTTCTCTATATTTGTATTGGAAATCAACTAGCAAAATAAGAACATCGTAATAACTAAATGTCGAATCCAAAGTATAGATTGACAAGAAGTAGGATCCAACAAAATGCGCAGTCGGCAGGATTTGAATTCACTAACAAAGATTGTAAAATTAAGTATTAGATTTTCTAATAGTAAAAAGAATTTAAAGATAAATTAAGTGAATCAAGTGAATTGGTTGTAAATTAGAATCAGGCAAACTGAGAAATTATTTTAGAATTCTATTTTTTTTAAAGTTATTGTTAATAAAAATTAAAATGGCAGTTTCATCTAGTTCAGAGATGGAAGACAGTGAATTTTTCAGAAGTGTGAATCCCCAACAGGTAGTTCCCCAGTTCTCAGGAGAAGACTCTGATGATGTGTTATTATTTTTTACTTTTATTGAGAAACTCAGAGAAACAGCAAGTTGGATGGACTTTCAGTTGTTGGTATTACTTAGAAACAAGCTAATTGGTAAAGCTAAAACATATTTTTTCTCATCTCCTATACGTAGAGAAACATTTGAGTACAAGAAATTTAAAGAAGCCTTACTATCTCAATTTTGTGAACGGAGGAGTGTTGGACCAAATTTAGGGAAGCTGCAGAGGATTACACAAAAGGACAAAGAAAGTGTTGCTGATTTCTACAATCGTTTACTAACTCTCTCTAATAGTTTAAATGTATCCAATGAAGAGAAACCTCATTTGGATTGGGCAGTTTATCAACAATTTAGACAAGGTGTTAGGCAAGAACTGAGGGAGACAGTCTACAAGAAGAAGATAACCTCACTAGAAGAATGCCTTGTAGCTGTCAAGGAAAAGGAACAGATGATCGGAGACCTTTGTCCCTCATCCAATATAGGCCTTGTAAACATAGTAGAAAGAACTGATTGTTCCCTAGGTGTAAATAAATCCTCAAAAGAGAATAGAAGGAAAGAAGATGAACGGAAAATCATTAAAGAGAATTCTATTAATTATAACTGCATGTATGAAACAAATGAGCAAACCAACAAGAAGTTATTCAAGGAAGTACAAGACTTTGTTCACCAGGAGGTAGAAAAGTTTCAACAGCCAATGAATAATAAGTTAGATGAAGTAATAAAAAATTGACAGAAATAACTATAGGATATCAAGAGAACTTCAATCCCACAGCAGATTATGTTAGCGAAGTAGTCAAACTGGAAGTTGAGAGGCAAAATAAACCAATTTTGACTAAATTGGATAGAGTGGTGGAAGCCCTGGAGAATGTTAGACAGCAAATTCCTATTGATTCTCAACCTCAGACAAGGAGAAAAATTCTCACAGATGATGGAGATCCTCCTAAGTGTTTTAATTGCAACAAGATTGGTCACATTGCTAGGAATTGCTACTTTAATAAAAGAAACTACACTGACAGCAGATGGGACTCTAGTTTTGGACATATTTCTCACAGAGTGTATAATAAGTCTCAAAATTTCCCTAGATCAAGAGAATCAATGATGAGGATTACAGGATGTGTCAAAGGTCATCAATGTAACATTCCATTTGACACAGGTTGTAATGCCTCAACCATCAGTAAGCATTATTTTCTAAAATTAAGAGATAAATTATGGAAAAATGTTACCAATTTAAGGAGACCTGTGAAGATTACCACTCTCTCTAATTCGAACTCTACGGCATATGAGAAAGTTCGCACAAAAATTTATATACCAGACATCAACCTGTGTGTATATCAAGATCTACTTATAGTTCCTTTCTCTCCTAGCTTGAACACTCACATAATATTAGGAACAAAGTTTATGGAGAAACATCACTTCTCTTGTGACTTTTCTAGAGGTGAAATATCCCTAATGAATAGAAAAATACAAGTTAAAAGAAACAATAAATTTGAATGCACAGGAACAAAGCAACTAACAAGAAAATTTTGTGTACCTAATGAAGAAGAACGACCTAATAAAGCGCAATCATCTGTAGATAAACCAACTGTGAAAGATACTGATTCAAGCTCTATTGTAATTGATCAGCCTGTAACACAACTTGACACTGACTTGACATAAAAACTTCAAGTGTCTGATTCTGTGCAAGAAATTTGTGCTGAGAATCAAATGCCAGTTAAAATTTATTTTACTCATGTATCTGCTTTGCATATCAGAACAAAATATATGAGAAGAGGAAAGAATTACAAGGGTTTGAGTGATCGCAGAAGGAAGACTAAAAGAATGGATTACCAAGATAGAAGACAATTTAGGTTGGATATTAGTGACAAGAAACAGGGGTTCTACCCTGAAAGAAGATTACCACACTATAGGCTTAGAAAACAATTGTTTCCTTATTTTAAGAGCAGCAAAGATACAAGAGCAAGTACAGAAAGAAAGAAATGTGTAAAACATGAAAGTAATTCAGATTTGATTCAAACTAGGAATTATTTAAGAGTTCAAAAAGGTAGTAGAAGTCTGATTCCTCCACCAATGAGTCTAGTGTGAAAATTTTTTTTTTAAAGAAAAATTTTTCAAAGGAAGAGTAAGCTTTAAAGGAAGGTGAAAATTTTAAGTGGGGGTACTGCATATACAAAATAAAATTTTTAAAAATTCTTGTTTTCCTAATCAGTAACCAATTTATTAATAAATAAATTTACATGTTAAAAAATTGCTTTATTAAAAATATTTCACCCTCACCACGAACAAACACCAATCATAAATGTTTCGTATCTCACAGAAATAACGCGCGCAAGTATACTATGCCCTGCAATAAGAGCAAAGTCAAGCGTAAACGATTATCGGTGAGTCTACCTGCAATTGGCGCGATCATTCTCGCACTGCGTTAGATCGCAGTGTATTTGTTTCGTGTAACCAAAATTGAAAAAATATAATTCTTTTCATATTTTCAATAGCGATACTCGTCATAATTCAGCTTGTATATATAATAAATAAATAATTACATGTTATTTACAAAAATAAAATAAGATTTACAAAAAATAGTTCACCCTTTCGTATCTCACAGAAATAACGCGCGCAAGCATACTATACACTGCCCAAAGACCAGTGTTAGATACACTCGTTACGTGCAATGAGAAGTGCAAACGAATATCGGCGAGTCTGGCTGCAGTTGGTTGAATGTGATAATTCCGACACTGAAACAAAGACACGAGTGTATTTCTTTCATAATCTAAAGCGTTAATCGAATAATTCCAATTATTAACTATTCAATCAATGTCGAAACATAAGCTGTAACCTTTAACTTGTTGTATTGCATTTATATAATGTTGTAAGCATTGTTATTATTTATAAACACAAATGAAATTTTATTTTTTTCATTTTTTCCTTGGGGGTGCCGCAGTGTCACAGTGCGTTTGTATGGGCCGCCACTGCTCCATATTTAAGCTATTAATTGCAGATAATGAATCTTCGATCTGTTTTTCGCAGGATGGATTTATTTCATTACTGGGCTCCCATCCCTTATCTTGAAATATATGTCTTTCTGTTCGATGTGATGACATTTTCAACCCTGCGGAGGTCGCGGCTGATCTGACAGATACAAACAAATTGTTTAATATAAATATTCTTATACATGTCCAGTGTATAGCTTGGAGGTCATGAGTAGCTGAGCGTGCATATATTACGAGTGATATTCTGCACTGTCTATGCGCTCGATTTTGGTTTAACACGAGTTATGTAAAGGTGTGTGATATTTCATAGTAAATTGTATCTGAGAGACACAGCGACCTCCGATGTCAGCATAATATTGGTTTAGGTGTTTTTTTTATTCTTTATTTCTTTGTTCAATAATTTCTAGATTGTAACTGAAAATAAATAATCCGTCGTGTATTATATTTGCGAAGTTTTATAGCATTTTAGCACATACTAGTAATGAATGTATCTCTCAGATACACGCGACATCCGCAGGGTTAAAGGAGCAGAGCCCAGATGGTTTGTTCGTGCTGCAATCTAGCGGCTTCCTGTTGAAATAATGGTAGAAGAAACCGTGCATCGCAAATATCGTGTGTATATGCATGGAGAGGTTGCGTATGCTGCATCTGAAATTTTCAATCTAAAAAATTCAAATATTTTGATTTCTGTTTTTTTTTTTTTTTTGTATCAACTTTGAGTGGTGCTTTGCTTAGTAGATACAAAACAGATCATCGATTGATGCTTCCTTCCTAACTGCATCACTATACGAAACAGTCCGCAATGCTAAAGCAAGTTGACATCCATCCCGTACACCAATATGAAGTATTTCCTTTCTGCTCTGTGGGGTCATCTATCTTTCGTTGATATATTCATCAAGATCTCACCTGTCGCGACTTTAAATCCTGAATGCACGTCTGTAATAGTTGCCTTGGGAATTGCTGTGAATAATGACCTCTGAACACTATTAGCCTGAGATAAGGTCAATAACCTACACACCCACGATATTTCTTTTTACCTGTCTCCGGAAATTTAACGCCTCTCTTTGTCCTACGCTTTACGTGAATACCTTATAGAATCGGTGTGTGTGTGTGTGTGTGTGTGTGTGTGTGTGTGTGTGTGTGTGTGTGTGTGTGTGTGTGTGTGTAAATTGTGATGAATGGAGTCAGTGGGTTGTGTATACGCGTGCGCCATCCATTGTTAGCAAACAAATTGAGCATATTATCAAATAATTCCCAAGAGGATGTTGTAATCTGGTTCGATGTGAAATATTTCTCCTACTGTGATATGAACGACGTTACTATCACAGTTTCAAAACCTAATGAGTCTCGAAACAAAATGACTGTCATCAAATTTGCTGAGTTGACAGACGTTCACAAATGACAGAGAATTCATTAATTTATCATTACTGTTGACAACGGTCATATAGAGCATAGAAGGCCTTATTCACCAACTATTCAGAAATACTTTGGAATACTTGGTGGTTGGGACTTCTTACACGGATGATTAACCACAGAAAGACAAAAATAATAATAAAAAAAACAGAAACGTGGTGCAGATCTCTCTCTGTCTCTCTCCCTGCAGATTTTAATTATTATCAATATAATTTATTTTAATCTTTCCAAAAAGAAATTTTTTTTTCACTTCTGTAGCTCAGTGCAAGTGGCATGTGCCTTCCACGGCGCTAGATTGCCCGAAGAAAGAGCGTCGTAAGTTCAATTCTAGTTGCCGAATTTAGGAACTTTTACTAAACCTTTTTTCGACTGGTTCCCGGGTTAATCGATCTCTGGAACGGGCAAGCGTTTTTTTTTAACCTGGAAACTCTGTTAAAATCTGTAAACAGTAGTTAAAATAGTTCGGTTGGTTCGGTTCTGTTTTTCCTCTGTTAATATGATTGGAGCAACTAACAGAGGATTTGAAAATTAAGACATATTCCACTTGGATGTATTTCTTCCAGATTAGTATTTTCCAACTGTTGTTTTCCAAGGTCGAATTACTTGCATAACTTTATCTTATTAAAATAAGCAAGCTGGACAGTTTAAGGTACGTAAAGTTTGGAAATGTTTTGAATAAAGAAATTATTTTACTATCTGTAAAGTATTCTACTAAATTTAAAGGATCAGAGAGTTTAACCGTTTATCTAATCCAATTTGACTCTGATATGTCTGGTGTTACATCAGAGAAATATTAGCCGTAAGTTCATTAGTGAACTTTAATTATTCCTATTTTTTCTATAGTGTTAAACAGAATACCGTAATATGCTTTTTTTTTGAAAGAAGGAATAACTGTTGTAGCTAAGAATACTTCGTACAAGTATCAAGCCGATTTTACAAGGCAGCAATAAGAACAGTATCACCGAGAGCTTTCATGGTATACCAAATTCTTATCTGGCAGAAAAGGAAGAATGCATTTATATACTAATGTCGACATCCCAATTTGTTTTAGTGCTTGTGATCTTCATTCCAAATGTGTTTATTCTACTTAGCACTCTGATTGAGCGGGCAACAAAATTGTCATCACTGGAAAGGAACACGTGAGGGCTCTCATTGTTGGCTCTTTGTTTGACATAGCAACAATATTGAGAGTATAACGAGTAGGTTTTTCATGAAACCTCATATATATCAAAAGACTGAATTATTATTTATGTCAGTGCCTCACCATGCGCAAAAAATTATAATATGAGATTATTTGTTTATCGACAAATTCTCATTTCTTGTGCAATTCGAAATTTGTAATACAAAATGTTTATTTCTTTAATATTCCGGTCCTGTTATGGAGGAACCTACAAGTAAAACCTCTCCAAACTGAATGATAAAGGATTTGGTCGAAGCTTATGGAAAACTGTTTATGGAAGCTCTTGGACATCGAATTGTGTCGTTTCATTGCATTATCCACCAGGAGGTGTTGCGTGCCACGTCAGGATTAACAGAACTACATGATGTAATGACAGACAGTTGTAACTAGTAAATAGCACATTTAATAACTGCTCGAGCCCCTCACAAGCGAGAATTTTCTTCACCATTGCAGGAAGTTGAATCAAATTACAGCGGACTGCTGACGCACAATATGAGGTGGTCGAGCAGAGGAAAAGTCTTTGAAAGATTTTTGGAGTGCTATGAAGAAAATACGATTATATGTTGAGAATAAAAATCTGGAACAGTTTCCTCAGCTCAGTGATTGTACATGGCTCGGTACACTGTTTTTTTTTACAGATCTGTCGGTTCATATGAATGAACTGAACTTACCTTTACAAGGTTTTGGCAAAAGTATTGACGTTATGTTTGGATAAATAAAAGTCTTTGAAACTAAACTTCGAATTTTCAAAGAGATGTGGGGACTAAAACGTATAAGTATTTTACTCGACTAAAAAGCATTTCGAGGAGGTCAGCTAAGATGTACAAAATGAAATGGAGCCCTTGCATATAAAGTACCAGCACATTTTAAACTGAATAAATGATAAGTTTAAAATAGACAATTAAAATAACTAAATATCGGAATGTAGTATTATACACTGCTATGGAATTAAATGATTTCCAACGGCTACAAATTGAACGATTAGAGCTGCCGTTAGCAGAGTTCCGGCACGTGGACTCAAGTGTTTGTTGATCTGAGGTCTCCGCTTGATGAACTGGAAAGAAATCGCCTGCAGAATGAAGAGTGACACTGCAAGAAATTTTGAATGTTTGGAACTGAATACTGGAAACTTTTAGCATCCTTAAAAATCTAGCAATGGCTTTTCTCACAACTCCTCCCTCTACATACTCCTGCGAGACCTCATTCTAGGCGTTAAACAACATTAAAACGAACAAAAGAAACCGACTGACAGATGAAGTTAGTGCTGCTTGCTTGGGCTTGAATTGCATAAAGTGTATCTACTTTCAATTTCAGACTTATCCATTAAGACTTACATTATATATCAACTAAAGCAAACGTAGATATACTTTTGTTTATCTTATCAACTATTGATTAATAGTTGATATTAATCAAATCAAATGCAATGTGTCCATATTTTTGTTTTAGTTCATTTCAAAATTCGCTATTAAAAGTACGGTAATGTTTAGTGCACTATTTTAAGCCCAATTATCAGTGTGCATATAGTTTTCTCTATTGTAACTAACTGATTTTTCTTTTCATCATTATTATTTTACGTGTGTCTGAGTTTGTTTTACTCGTATTTCATTTTTGTAATTATTTGATTTTTCAGTATATAATGCATGACACGTGAACGGACTATTTTTTGAAATAAATGAAAATGTAAGGTATTGTTTCTCTTTTGTTCGGGAGGGGGGGGGGGGTCACGCCGAAGAATCAAGGTAGGCATTTTCCGAATTACGATAATTCTATGGAATGATAACCACACATCTTTGATATGATTATAAGAAAATAAATATACAATTTTAATTTTGGTTTGTGAAATATATTAACATTTCTAAAGTTTTTTTAAAAAAAATATTTATTTAATTTTATTTCAGAATAATTATTGAACTTAATATATTTTTAATATTTGAAATTTTATAACACGTTATTATTAATATTATAATTCAATTGATTGTAATCAGAACAGGCGCTAGGGTCTTCGGCGCCCGCATGCAATTTCTATCTAAGTGCCCCGTAACGATACCGGCGTGTGTGGTTCTTTTACGATAATAAAAATTTTAATTATTTGAAATTTCATAAATAAATTTTGACAGAACAGCCACACGTTGTTCGCTAAATGTAACGAACCGCGGGTGTTGACTAGGCAGGATAAGCGTTAAAAACCTGAATATTCAAAAAATGCTTAAAAGTTAAAACAATTGACGAAGCCACTTCACTTTAATCATTGATTATAATGATACAGGGATTATAGCCTTCTCAACGACCCGAATCATTAACAAAATTACAATGAATTTTAATTAAAGTTAAAATTTATTTGAACTAAAGTTTAAAAAATCATTCATTTTACAAGTTATTAAATTCTTTGTAACTTGTAAAACATTTTTAATAATTATTAAAAGTCGACTATCTTTTAGGAAAATAAAAGTATTCAAAATAATAACATTTTTAGAGAATAACAGAAAGTAAATTAAATTACATAAATATACTTGAAATTTTTTAAATTAAAATTTTAGGGTTTTTGATTTCATATTCATAAAATTAGAAATAATGGTCTTAACGTCTAATTCTGCACATACATCATTTTCAATAGCTATTAACGCCAAACTAACAAGCCCTTTTTGTGACATACTTGTTCTTTTAAGTAGGTTTTAATCAATTTCAACTTGGAAAAGTAACGTTCACCGCTCGCTACACTAACAGGCAAGGTTAATAGTATTCTTAAAGCAATGAAAAGTTAGGGAAAGATAAATTATTGGACACAATAAAATTAAGAATATCGAAAGGGTTTCGATATTTTAAATTATCCTTCCGTAAAATATCCCGGAAAGTACATAACTCGTCATAAAATTTTATTGCATTTAGGTCTTTATTGTCGCCGTGCTTCAAAATAATCTCTAAATTGTCACAATCTTTTCGTAAATCTTCGTTATTAATTTGTAGTAATCTATACAAGAAATTGAAATTATCATAATATATTTTAGTTATTCAAAACGTTCTATTAACGAACACTTGCAACGTCTAGGAGTGTATAAAACACATTCATCTAAATTTATCTTTGGCGATTGTGGCGTTTCGTAATGATGCTCGTAGTCAAATTGTCGTGTCTTCTTTCGTCGTCGAACTTCCGTAACAGTTTTAAATTCTTGTTCTCCATCCACCTCTTCACTCAGTTCTTTGCCGTTTTTAGAACTTCTTTAAAATTTGTATCTGATCGATACTCTTGTAAGAATATTTTTAAGTTTTCCATAGATTCTGAAGCAAGTGTAATGTTCATATTTTTGTCTTGAAGCATTTTACTCACAGGTTTATTCTGTTAAGTAAATCATGCCAAGTTATAAGAGAGCAAATAAATTTGTAGTCCTTTATTTTAGCACATAATGTTTGTGCTTCATACTGAGTTTCTTTATTAAAATTTTCATTATTTAAAATTTCAAAAAGTGCAGCGTAAATTTCTCCTAACTGATATCGTAGAGAGCGGATTGCATTAATTTTACTTTCCCATCACGTTTTTGATGGCTGTTTCAATGTTAAATTTTTTACGAACTTTAAAAGGATTGCCCAATGTTTGTAAGAGAATGAAAAGAAATTGTATATTTCTTGAATAATTGTAAAGAAACTAATTGTACTAGAATTCACTTTGGCTGCATCGTTAATGATTAAATTTAGAGTATGAGCAGCACATGGCACGTAAAAAGCTCGAGGATGTTTGTTCAAAAACAAATTTTGGAGCCCATGTTTTCCCTTTCATATTTGCCACATTGTCATACCCTTGACCTCGCATGTCTTCAATGGGAATGTTCCATTTTTCCAGTTGTTCCATTATTGTTGCACATAAACCACGTCCTGTGGAATCTGATACATCCGCAAAACCTAAAACGTTTTCCCTGATCTTGACAATTCCATTGTCACAGGAAACAAAGCGAATAATAATGGTCATTTGTTCTGTTTTACTTGCATCAGGTGTGCAGCCTAAAATTATGGAATAATCTTTAGATTTTCGAATTGATAATAAAATTGTATCCCTGATTGCGTTACTTAAACCAATATTTCATTTTGTCTGTCTTTACTCAAATAGTGTACTCTATTGGTTCGATGTAGGGCCCTTTCAACATGATATTTTCATAACGGGATCAAACTTCGCAAACAGTTCGACTAATTTTAAAAAATTGCTGTTATTCCTTTCATATAATTTATCAGATGATCCAGAAAAGCTAAATGTTGGCTACCAAGGAATTTTATAATTTCAATCAAGCATTCTAAAACACTCGTCCAATGTTTCTTTTCCGTTTCATACATGCTTTGAGTCTGCCAATCAATAGTAGTTTTGATTATTAAATGTTTATCAACTTCCTTCCATTGTAAGAAATTTTTCATTTGGGTTAAATTAGTCTCATGTCTATGCAAAGTTGTACTTATATTTCTTCAATCGTTATAGCCTTCTACAAGACTACTTGATTCAGTAGGTGCAAACAGTTTGCCACAAAAGCAAAAAACAGAATTTAAAGTTTCGGAATAAATGAGCCATGTTCTTGGCACGAGCTCCCCGTTTTTCATTTTTCTATTATAATACGTGTCGCCAAATTTACGACCATATGTATCTCTGGGATATATTATTTTTTCTTTTGAGTAGACCCCATTCCAATTAAAACAACTCGTAATTTTTCATCAATATTTCCCCATTCACCTGGATCTTCTAAATTTACAGAGAGTAACAATGTGTTAGTTTCGTGGTCACCTACAACTAAATCTTCTCCTAACTGTTTTTCACTTAAATCATGCATCTTGTTATCTTGTTCAATAGTTGCAATAGTACCTTCATGCAAACTGGATGATATGCACGCATCTTCAACTCTGATTTCTGATGTATCGAGTTGGTTACAATCTGCATCAGAATATTCTAACAAATTTATGAAGAGCCCCAGTTTGTTTCTTAATATCTGCTTCTTTCGCAGCATGACGCTTAAGATTTTGTGCATCGGATAACTTTTTTTTTAAATTTTTGATTCCATTTCTATTTTATACCCATAAGAAATTATTACACAACACGACACAGATTTGAAATAATAGCCCGCACTGCGCTGCTGTCAGTAGCCCACTGAGATGCGTACCATATGACTGGCTAACTAGCAACAAATGTTTTGTACGAAAATTTTTCTGCGCATAAAAACCATTCACGGTTTCACTTTAGGTCAGACTGCAGTAGACACAACATAGTGCAGGCAAGCATTTAGCCTGCTCTCGCTGCAAAATTGTAAACAGCTGGCTGATCAAAGAGGCGGCAATATACAATTTATTATTATTATTATTCGGTGTATCCGGCTTTATTTATTTTAATATTGATCATTCTAAGAATTTTTTGTTTTTATGATAAAAATTTTGTTTCTTAAAAATGAACTTATGAACCGTGCCCCGGCGACGGCACCCCCTTCGTAGCGGCGCCCGCATGCTCCGCATGCCCGCTTCCGTCGGCCTGATTGTAATTTTCAAGAAACATCACATTGTTACTAGTTTGTTAGCGGTCTGCCTTTAATCAAACAAAAACATCGAACGTGGTGATTTGAATTAATTTCTCTTCTATGTTATCAGTATAAGTGACTTAAAATAAATGAGTGTACTCCAAAGCAGAAAAATTCTGTTAATCATCTGCATGCGACCAGGTATTTATTCAAAAGTTATTCGTAGGCACTCACTCATAATCTAATTACTTTCTTCAGCATTCACTGATTCCTAAATATCTCTTAGATAATAAAAAAACAGATTATTTTGTGCTTGATCAGAAAACACATCAAAATGCATCATCATATTCCTTATTTATTTATCCTAGTTTCTCCATAAAGCAGACTGCTTCCCTTGTGATTTGTTTCTTTTTGTCCCTACCCATTAACACTGCATTTTTTGATTAATCCGCGTAACCCTGGATTGAAGCAATAGTAATATCTTAGTACATTTTCGCTCGACTAATTCTTATAAAATGTTTTGCATCCTCGACCACCCTAAAAATTCAGGTCCATTTAAAGTAATTAGTTGATTTTTTTTAATATACATTAATTTCCATTCATTTCGTGTACTTCTCTTCTTAAAATAGCATTAACTCTTGAATATTTATGAATTATTGCAATTTATAATGCAATTTATTATTTAATATTTCGTTAGAATTCATTTATTAATTAATATTTAAGAATTGTCGCGATTTGTAAATTAATTTAGAGTCACACAAATGCCTGCTTGAAACTTATTTTGCATATTGCTTTTCCAATGTTTAAAAAATGAATGCAATATTGGCCTTTGTACGATACAAGACAAAATTATGTTTTTTGCAATAATTAACGTTTGGAGGCGCTGCCTTCTGGCTTACCTAATTCATTGTTTGTGACGTCATTGTTACTATACAGTATGACTTCACTTCGCATAATTCTAGCAAAATTTCATGAAGCGTAAAATTGAACACCTTCAGCAACACTTAAACGACAATTATCGATCCTTGGAACAGAAGACATTTAAATAGTTCTGAATATTTCTAGTGTTTCTTCATCGAAAGGAACCAAGCGTGTAATATAAAGTGAAAAATGGCTTACGAAATAATCCTTTAATATCTTACTAGAGAATGACGTTTCAGACACTGCCATCTAGTGACAGGTAAAAACTATATTTTTTTATATGTTGGATTTGTTCAACTTTCTTTATAATGTCACACATAACAGAGTTCTACATTGTATATATCACACACACCGCTTTCTGTTACAGAATCCTGTATCAACAAGCAAAGCTAATTTATTAATTTATCATTTATTTTGCATTGCATTAGGATTTATAAAATTATTTTGCTAACAGCACGTCTATGTTATTTTATTTTATTACATTTTTTTTTTTTATCTTTGAAATTCGGATTTTTTAATCCAAGATTTTTTAATCCAAGGTGAATGCAGTGAGTGGCTTTATCCTTGGCGCCTACCTCGTAATTTATGCATAAGGTTACTAAGTCAAAACAATTAAATAAGTAAAAGTAAAGATATTATTCTACCATAACTACGTCATTGATAAGAAAACAAGATCATGCATTAAGTTCTCTGAGTTAATGTATAAGGTCAAAAATTCTTGCGAGAGATTCGAGATTTCTTCCCAAGCCAAACCGCTGAACAAAACCATAAGCAGATTAACCTTTCATGAATAATAAATCTTGTTGGTTAGTTGGAAGGAAACTGCATCATAAAATATTCACCCAAATAAAATAAATTAGATGTGAGCTGAATGAATACAAATGTCTTTTTTCTTCAGGCTTTCATTTTGGGAATAATAAAAAAAGGCTTTTCAGAGCTCACGAGATAACCTCCAGAGTACAACAAAGATCGTTGCAAATACCCGAGTCATGAAGAATATCGCGAAAACCACAAAACATAAAAATGAACAATAATTACTAAATGATAAGAATAATGAAAATTAATTGTTAGAAGGATAAACAGAGGGTCATTATGATGATATTAAAGGAGCGACAAGCATTGCTCTTTTATTTAATGCGTTTCGTTTGCATTTGAACCGTTGCTCAACACATTAATAAAGATTGGACATGCAGAGTTCGATGAACTGCAGAGAATATATTTTTTAAATTAAAATAAAATGTAACGATGAGGAAATATAATCAGCGACATCAATCAACTGCTTCAACATCTTGAGAAGGGCGCTGTGATTTTATGACACCGTGCAATATTAGGAGAGGAGGAGGAGCGGGAGTTGAAGATATGTAAACGAAAAGATTATTTTAAACAAAAATTCTTAATTAAATACTTAAACAGAAGGAATAAAGTGTACCAAACAAGTGTTTGATACGAAAATGACAGGAAGGAAAGACGCTGGTTTGGAGTACTAACTCATTCAGAGGAAAATTGTTGATGACAGTTAGTAATAACGAAATTTTATCATACACTACTATTACGGTATCCTATACGACCTGTGAGGGTCGAGATCAGTATAGAGATTAGTATAGTTCTTATATTTCTTCTCCAAGCATAATGAAGGAAACTAGAAGGAGCACTGCCTCTTAAAATCAATGACAGCCTTGGGCTAGCTGTATTTGAAAACTAAGGGGGTGGAGATTCGTAGTCAACCAGTCATCAAAAAAAGTTAGTGCTAAATAGTCTGGCTCTAGGAAATAAAATGAGTCACAACAAAGTTGGAAGCAACATAAACAGTACACCTGTTAATATTGTTATAATGTCTGCCCTTATAACGGTACATAATAATATAATTATGCGTTATATTAAAATGGTCGTATTTCCGTTTCTGGAACTTTTCCCTGTACTCTTTTATCTCTTTATTGCCTAATTTATGAGGATGATGAGGAATGTAAATATATCAAATGCCGTTACGTAATTTAAGGCATGAATCGTTATCCTTTAATTCAAATGATCTTTTTCTTATATTTCCTGTGAAGCGTTTGTTTCGCTTACACGAACCTTTGGAAGCGAATGACGAAGATGTTATGCACAAAGGTAACATTTTCGTTGAGCGTGTGTATCAAGAATTATTTGTTATACTACGGTTGTAAAAGCATTGATGGATTTAAATAAGCAAATTGATGTTTATTTTTTAGGGAAATTAATTTAGAAAGAAAAAAGAGAGAATTTATTTTCGCAAATCACCTGTTTAGAAACCAACCATTACCCCTGATAGAAGTAGCGCAGATTATAGACGAGTATCGTTTGAAAGAAAGAAAGAAAGAATGGATATTTTTTATTTCTCTTCCGAGTTTGAAATCTGCTTCTGATTTCTAAGAAACAGCATCGTTTAAAGAATGCGCTGTTTCGTGCATTATTAACACGTGAAATGTAAACTTTACAGGATGTGACGTATAAAGAACGTTAAAGCTTTTACGTGTTGCGTCTTCTTTGAACTCAGTTGAGCTTTATTGTCTCCGTAGGACGTTGCTCAAAATGAGAACCCAATTCGCAGACGTACAAAATACCTAGCCAAGGTCGATAAAAGGTTGATCTTACTATCTAATTAGAATATGGTATTTTCATTTTTTCTTTTGCTGAAGATAACACGTGTGGGTAGGTTGAGAAGACCTCTTTAAAGTTAGAGCCACTGTAAATCACTCGGACCTGGATTCGAATCCCGTAGAGGCGGGAAAGAACCATTATTAAGAATATTCACGTGAAGTTGAGTTAGCTGGTCTAATATGAGGAAGTTTACTTCTTTCCTGATGGCTTTTTATCCCCACAAATCTGCCAGAATAACACGTGCAACTGTATATGCATAGAATACTACGGGAATAAAGATTAACCCCCTATTTTCTGTGCATTCAGGTTTCGAAATCCTGCAATTATCCGTAGGTGTGTCTACGGATAAGCGTAAAACACGAAAGAATAAAAACAAACAACACTTATAAACAGTTTCTCTGTGCAATTCCGTGAACAAACTCTTCTGTACAATTGCAGTTTCGTGAAGAAGGCTTTCGCATTTCCTATCGCAGCAGGTCGCTCCGTACCAAGCCAAGGGATAACGTTTATGCGCGATATGATGTTGTTAGCCTCGAATTCTCTTTCAGTGTGTTTAATTGACGGCTGTCTCATTCGCTTCAATCAACCGACCTATTTAGTCCAAATAAACTATATGACATTCATTAGCGTTTGATTACACACACACACACACACACACACACACACACACACACACACACACACACACACACACACACACACACACACACACACACACACACACACACACACACACACACACACACACACACACACAAGCAACACAAGCAAAAGGAAATTTCGCCCATGAATATTCGGTGTTATACCCAATTTGATTTGCACTTTAAAAGTGCTTTTAAGTTTAAGTTATTTTCTCGAAGGACTACAAGTCCATTCAGTCCGATTTTCAAGTTTTCAAGAGTAATCATTAAGTAGAAATGCATCGTTCACAATCTATTTTTGATTTTAAGAAGTATGACTTTACGAATGGTGGGTTCTGTGACATGATTTGATATCTTTTAACTTCAACTTCTGTCTGTTTGATGATTGTTCCGCCTATGTACTGTGTAGACATGAAATATCCTTTGCGAATAACTTATTGTGTGATTTGTTTCATAATAACTTGAAGGAAGTTTATGGCAACATTCATATCTAATGGAAGATAAATTTTACAAATATATCTTCATTATTTAAATCAGCTATACTCTCACACCACTAAAGCGGTTACATACATAAAGTGAAAGAGCTGCGGCAAAACACAGTTTGAATCAAGCTTTAATTGCTCAAAAAAAAAAGTTTGAATCCCATCCAACCCGTGTGCTGGCCGAGATAAGAATAGCCCCAATGTAGCTCATGCATGTCGTACGAGGCGACTAAAATGGGTACCCATGGAGGGTAATGGATGGCAATGCTGTAGCCAATGAAGTTCTAACTGAGGCTCGGCTATTACTGGTACCCTCCTGCCATGATCAGAACTTTAATAGCTCAATAACACCTTATCCTTACACAGTTCTCTACAGATAACGGGGAAGATGAAAAGCAATCTTGCTTCGCCCCTTTAAGCCAGTCCTTATAAGGAGTTTGAATCCCAGTTTTAGGTCTGATGCTTCAAGTGTTTTAATGAATTTTAAGGATTGTGTAATGTGTTAATAAAATATGTGAAAGTCTGGTTTTGTAGTGTAGCTGCTAGATTAACTAGCAGAGACGCGCTTATCGTTTTTAAATTATATACAAGAACAGTAAGTTAACAACATAGGTAAGTGGACTCTAATTGGGCGATTTAATAGGCCTAACCGCAGTTGGAATCGCCATTGTTGATTAATTACTAAAAGCAACTGAATGGTTGGCTCACTGCCGTACTTTGTTGGAGGATTTTTTCGTAGTCCTTACATAACTCCAGGAGACTCCCGATTGGTATGGAAGGCATCAAGGAACAATTAAGACTAAAAAAGGAGGAGTCATTAGAAGTTTTAAAACTATC
Source organism: Typopeltis vanoorti (assembly GCF_054136105.1). Classification (NCBI taxonomy): domain Eukaryota; kingdom Metazoa; phylum Arthropoda; class Arachnida; order Uropygi; family Thelyphonidae; genus Typopeltis; species Typopeltis vanoorti. Next base: position 107,001,816 of record NC_143555.1, read on the forward strand.
ATGGCAAAGTTTGAAACTGACTGGCCAGGTTATTTAAACATGTACTCCCAAACAAATGATCCAGAAGTAGAGGATGAAGAAACCCAAGGGGAATTCATAACTGCGCCACCATCTAACCCCCCCCGTCATAACAACTCACAAGAAGCGCGCCGAAAAACTCGGAGAAAGTCCCCCCCCCAGTTATTCTACGGGACAAGGAGAAATGGAATTTTGTCATATCAACCCTCATGGAGCAAAACATCACTACTGGGCAAAAAACTCAGATGGAGTCAAAATTCAGCCAGCCACCGTCACTGACTACAGGCAGATGACAAGGCTACTGAACACCAAAAAGCTTCCTTACCATACATTCCTTTACCGAATGAAAATACCAAAGGTGATAATACGTGCAGTCACAGAAGGAATCACTCCAGAAGAAATCTCAGCTGATTTAAGCAACCATAGCCAGACTCCAATCAAAGTAAGTAGGATGCTCAGGTCTGATAAAAGGCCAATGCCTTTAGTACTCGTGGAGATTGATAACACTAAACTCAGAAGAAAATATATGAGCTGACTGCTGTCTGTGGCCTCAGAATTACTATGGAACCTCTAAGAAAGAGAGAGCGTCAGCCGGACAGTGCCACAGATGGCAGCGGTTTGGGCACACCCAAAAGCTATGCCGGGCCAACACTTCAGGTGCTTAAAATGTGGTGAAGACCAGCAGACCATCATATGCACCAAGCGAAGATCTACGCCAGCTAATTGCGCAAACTGCGGCAGTCCTCACCCTGCCAACTATAAAGGATGCATAGCACACCCAAAGAACAGTGGATCTCCAAAAACCGCTCATCCATCACCCAGCAGTGACACCCTGGGCAACTGTGCAGATCGCCATCCAGTTGAAATAACCTCCGCCTTGAAGCTCAGAAAGGAAATTAATCTGAAACCAGGACCAAAACATATGCTGAGGCTGCATGATCTAAGAATACTTCCTACAACGAATTCACAAGCTCCAACCTTACATCAGTTCTAACTGCCTCACTAGCTACCATGCTTCAGGAATTCAGAAAAACAAATCCTACACCATCCTACACGAAGAAATTCCTTCAAGGTACCCATTCCATTCTAACAGTCCTCAATCATGAACAATAGGAAATATAAGCCTAACTCCCTTACCATAACTGCATGGAATGCAAATGGATTGCGCAACAAAATCCTTGAACTACAAGCGTTCACTTACAGATACATTCCTGATATAATTCTAGTAAATGAAACATATCTCAGGCCAGCGAATAACCCTAAATTACGGAACTACGGAATGTACAAAACAGACAGACTGATTGCCAATGGAGGAGGCACAGCCATATTCATTAAAAACTACATAAGCCACAATGTACTGACCAATCCACAAACCAAGAACCTAGAGATAACAGGCGTTGAAGTTCATACAAACAATGCTGGCAGTATCAAAATCTATGCAGTATACAACCCACCCAGCATTCGATTACTGGTATCTGACTTGGACTCCATTCTGGGCTCCACAGACTCCATCATCTTGGCTAGAGATTTCAATGCCAAGCATACAGCTTGGTATAGCTCCACAATCAGTGACAAAAGCCGCACTCTAAACCATTACTCAACGTAAAATTCTATTGTTATAGCCAGACCCACAGAGCCCACTCATCACAGTCCAAATGGAAGATGAGACGTACTGGACATCGTAATCCTCAGAAACATTAAATACCAACTGGAAACGCTAAACGAATTATCATCTGATCACAAACCCATTCTTCTCAAGCTCGGTACACAAGAAATTCTCTCCCCCACACTCCTTTATATCATGGGAAAAACTCTGCAAAACTCTCCCAGACCACATTAGCCCAGCACTCATTATCCATAACAAAGAGAAGATAGATATAGCTGTCAACAACCTTACTTACCAAATTAAAAAAGCACTAGCTTCAGTCACACAAACCACAGTTTTTCATTCCGGTGGTCGGATCCCTGAGAAAAGTATGGACCTGATCAAGCTGAAAAACAGAACCAGAAAGAGGTACCATAACACAAACGCTCCACAAGATAAAACAACTCTGAATAATTTAAATAGACAAGTCTGGAAAGCTCTGCAAAAACATCGAAATCAAGATTGGGAAACCAAACTGAACAATCTGAACCCAGAGGATAACTCCATCTGGAAATTCTTGAGAACCCTCCGCACTTAAAGGCAACTCATACCCCCAATTCAGACCAAGAATTTGGAAACTCAGTGTAACTCCTCTTACGAGAATTTAAACTCAATCTAATCTACAAGATTCAACGCACAGTCAGGCAGGTCATAATAGAACAAAAGGAGAAGGCAGAACCCGTCACACCCACCTCTCCAGCAGAAGTTATAAATATCATAACCCACTTGAATAACAACTAGGCTCCAGGTCCAGACGGAATCACAAAGAGAACAACCAAACTACTCCCCAGAAAAGCGATTGTGCCCCTAATCAATATTATCAAGGCTCTCCTCAGATTCAAATAATTTCCCTTCGCATGGAAAACGGCCGACTTCACACCAATAAAAAAGATTGGAAAAACATCAACTCCCCGAAAGGTGCAGACCTATCAGATTACTGTCCAGCCTAGGTAAGGTTGCAGAAAAAGTCATCCTTAGAAGGTTTCAATCAGCAACAGATAAAATAGGTATTATCCCTAATGAGCAGTTCGGATTCAGTAAAAACCATAGCACCACACATCAGATACACCGACTAGTTGAATTTATCACCACAGGTTTCAATTGGAACCTCCACACTGCTGCGGTCTTCAAAGACGCTGCGAAGGCTTTTGATAAGGTGTGGCACCAGGGTCTTCTCTACAAACTCATCAAATATAACATGCCAACTAATCTAATAAAAATTATAGATAGCTATCTTAAAGATAGACTCATGCAAGTAAAAATAAATGAAACCGTATCAACCAGACGTAAGATCCTAGCAGGTATGCCGAAGGGTTCTCTTCTGGCTCCCCTGCTGTTTTCTATCTACATAGCTGATATTCCACACAATCCAAGTTCAACAATCACAGCATTATATGCGGATGATACTGCATTATTAGCAAGATCTCTTAGTCCCAAACTAGCTATCAAAAGACTCCAAAATAATATTCACACATCGGAGAAATAGCTGATGGATCCAAACAAACCCACTTAAGAGTTCAGCTATCCTGTTCAACAAAAAGAAGTTTCAGATCAAGGAAGACATTCACCTGCTAGGTGTCAAGATCTCATGGCAGAGTGAAGTCAAATACCTCGGTGTCATGGTTGATAAAAAAAACTCCAATTCACCAATCATATAAAACACATAAGCTCAAAGACATCCAAAACAATCGCCCAGCTCTATTCCATGATCAACAGAAGAAGTAAACTGGGGAGACTGAAAATGCTCTCTTAGGGCAAACCCCCGAAATCTAAGCTCACCTCACCGGTGAACAAAATTCCGGAAGAAAGCTAAGAGAGAGACACTCTGCGTTCAATTTAGTCGCCTCTTGCGACATGCATGGGTTACAGTGGGATTTTTAAGTAAAGCCACCTCTAAATTAAGACGTTCCCCAGGACGATCACCCTACGAGTGGCCGAAAGACCGTCCAACTCAGTGGCATCCAATGAAGTTAATGTCTGACTAGTGTACGTCATATGATCAATTTTCTTCATTTTAAGAGACGTAATAGAGGTTGTTAACTCAGGGACCGATTGAAGAAAAGGCTTCTCCAGTCAGAAGACTGGAATCGAACTTAGAACCCTCTTTCTTCGGGCGGCTTAGGACTAAGGAGTGCCAACACCACTTTCACTGAGATACTCAGGCTCTGTATTTTAATTATAAATGTTTTTAATATGAATATATGTCAGCCCAAATAAAGGAACGAAGGAGAATACTATTTTTTTTTAATATATGATCTTATTGAAACGTTTCAATAACAGTAAATTGACCTTTTGGAATTATTACTCAATGGAGCACCCTACAAATCAATCTTATGAAAAACTGATATAAATTGACTTCAAGAACATACCATTATGGATGGATGTTATTTTAAGGTGTTTGCCAACATGTTCCACGATATAGCACGGATATACTGCATATCAGTGCGCAATGTTTGCCCTACATTATTATATGCTTTACCACCCATTTTTCTTCAATGCTGCATTAACCGCAGTCCTCATCTAAAGAGAAACACTAGTCTCCTTCTTTCGAATACAGCCATAGAAAATTGTAGTAAGAACTTGGAGGACTAAAGTGCATACATATTTATGGTATATAAATATAAATATGTTAGTTTTTGTCATCTGTATATAAATATAACTATTAGCCAACCTCACAAAAGTAACAGGCAGTAGTTCGTATAACATACATATACAAACAATCGCATTATTTAACGAATTATATATATTAAACAATTATAGACATATAAATAATACTTATAAGGACTGACTTAAAAGGGTGAAGCAAGAATACTTTTTATCTTCCCCGTTATCTGTAGAGGACAGTGTATTATTGAGCTATGTAAAGCTCTGATCATGGCATGAGGGAAACAGCAATAGCCGAGCCTCAGTTAGAACTTCATTGGCTACAGCATTGCCATCCATTACCTTCCCAGGATACCTATTTTAGTCGCCTCGTACGACATGCATGAGCTACATTGGGGCTATTCTTATCCCGGCCACCACACTGGACTTGTTTGGTGGCCGGGATAAAATTGGAACTTTCATCCTTTAATAAACGGTATATATAATGACATGCTTTCATCAGTAACGTGAATGAAAATATAATCATAATAGTAGAAAAATCATAGCCAGTGTTGTAATAATATATCCTAGATTAGATTCCTCCTAGATTTTTATTATATATAATATTAAGAGATACCGAGATATAAACTTGTTAAAATATATCTTTCAGGATTTACAGAAAAGACTTGTGAAGAAAAGCATAGAAATACTCAGTCTATTTTTATTACAGGATATTCAGAACAGAAGTGTAAAAAATAGATTCTCTCTCTCTCTCTCTCTCCCCTTCACTACCAGGAACGTAATGCATTGTCGTACCAGTATAATAAAAACTCAGCAAGCAGAAAAGGGTCTATGATTGGTTTGAATGCAGACATGTTATTTGCATTCAGATTTCACGTGGAGGGATTGAGTATACGGAAAAATTGTCGTCTCCGGCTTCACTGTATTGATGCTGAAATATTGCTCATTAAAATATAAGCATGTTTGTCATCTATCTGTAAATTATAAATGACGTAGATTGGTATTCTTCGTCAGTTCTAAAATATTCAACAAAAATCGCGTATTTTAGACGTCGCTGCTAGATATATGGTGTTCATATATCTGAAGATGAACAGAGAACATGTTCTCTATCAGTTCATGATAAGTTATGTTTATTTTATAGCATGCAAAACGAAAGTAAAAAAAATAAGAATATAATATTTTAACAAATACTATAAAATGATTAAGATTTCTAATTATTACAAAATATTATTTGATATTTTACTCATTGTTTATGTTTTTCTAGCAACACCATTAGAAATTATTAATATATTTTAAACAATAAGTGACGAGTTGAATCAGTTTGTCTTGAAAATCATAAGTAGATGTTTTCAATCAATTCTATGATTGTTTTCAATGTTTGTTCTGCTCGATAATTAATAGTTTTGGTTTCGTATTTTTCAGTTGTAAATATTGTAAATATAATAATTCAATATATAATATATAATAATTCAATATATAATGTAAATCAAAGAAACCGTCTTCCTGATTATATAACTTATTTCGTTTTGCATAGAGAGAGAAGAGATTTTTTTAAAACGATAACTTTAGGTCTTTAGAACATTTTGTAGATAGGTAGCATAACTTGAGCTATTTATTCGTTTCCGAAATATAGAGAAGAAAATATTTGCACCATTGAACACTTTGAACCATTAATACTGTAAGAGAAACTCATCCATATTTGTTATCATTAAATCCTTAGAAAAGAAGAATTCTGACGTGAAAATTTAAGAATAGTAGGATAATCAACAGAAATTAGTTTATTATGATATAGATATATTCTGGAGAAATTTTATGCTACAAACGCATGCATTATAGATTAATAGAGAATAAAAAAAATATAATGCTACATTCTAGTGAAATATTAATAATATCCAAGCATTTGGATAGGAATTTTAGGGGTCCATAAACCTGTGGAAAGTTGATATACCCTAGAGCTCCTTACTTGCTTTGACTTTTATTTGTATCGATACTAAGAAGTGAGAAGTATTCCAATTTCTGAAACTAAATTTTTGTGCAAGATAATGCATTATAAATAATTATATAAAAATGTAAAACAAAAATTCCTCCTCTCTTTTTTCTGAATTCCTGTCTGGATTCTAAAGAGATCTAACCAGTTCGAAACAGCTGTCAGGCCAGTGAAACCTGATCAAAAATGGACTAATAAGAAAGACTAAGAAATATGGACGCCTGGGCAGCGTTCATGTTTTCTAAATGGTCCGCTCTAGGGCAACTCTCTTAATTAAATTAAAAACACTTGAGTTATTAGAATAATGTCTAGAGTATGAATATTATATTTCTTCTTTATGCGAGTGCCGTTCAGGAAAGGTTGGGTCACTTTGAGTCTGTGATGCACAATAGACAGCCTCTGTCGGTTTGGTCAACTCCCGCCTTCTTGTGATGTTGCTTGTTTTGACTAAACGGGCTCAGACTACAAAGAGTACCTCTGCAAAAGGACACCTTCCTAGTTGGAAGAAATATCAACTAAACTAGGTGACAGATGATTTTTATCGCGCGGTGAAACACCACCACCACTTGGCTTATTGGGGGATGGGGGTTTGAAGTGGCTCTCGCAATGTTTGATTCCTAGAGCAAGAATTCCACTTTCTTTCTGTCCTTTCAAGATGCAATGAATGATACCCATCAAGGGTATAACAAACATGCTACAGAGACCCAAACCTCCACCTTCTTTCACGGTACACTAGTACAACTGTTCAGTTGGTCCTCGGTTAGTGCGTGGGGCCAAACGAAATGGCATCGCGTTTCAGGTGACTTCCGGATCACCTGGCACATAATCTCACTGCCATTTAGTGTCTGGATGTGGAATGGTATGTAGGGAGAGGGGCATTGTAGAGAGCAAAATATGGAGACCGGATGTTCCATGTATTCGCGACATATCCAAGAGCATTCCCCTCCAACTGTGTTGTTTTTAACTACTTCTTCAAAACAAAAAAAAAAAAAAAGAAATAAGAAACTCGACACAGTTTCTTGTAGGATTCTGGCAGAAATATTTGCATAAACTTCAAGACGGTTTCGTTTTATGACTGAAAACTATTTCTTGCTGTTTTAAGTAACTTCTTTATCAACAAGGAATAGAAGAATTATTATGGAGTATATGTTCATCTCTATTGGTTGTACGGACGATATATCCTGAAATTGGATATATGTCTAAAATCTTGAAAAGTTAAGGCTATGAATACAATTTATCGAATATGATTTGCCGAATTATGACCTCATCACGTTTTTAAAAATACTATTGACAAACAAATTTTAACCGAAAGATGAATAAGTTATCCTGGATTTGGCTTCGTATGAGGAGGTATTTTTTGCCTATCTGAAAATCATCCTGTCCTCTCAGTTCATGGCCATATATTCTGTTATCTACCCACCCTAATTCTCTATTTAAAGATTCTTGAGAGCCTCGATAATCATCATTGGTTTTCCTGGTTTTTTTTTTAAATAGAGAATCAAGATGGGTAGATAAGGATATATGGCCATGAACTGAGAGGAGAGGATGATTGGCCAAACAAGGGAATGTATCATTTAGACAGGCAAAAAATACCTCCTCCTACCAAGCCAAAACCAGGAAAATCAAAGATGATCGAGGCTCTCAAGAATCTTTAAAATGAATAAGTTATGGTTTGTTCATTATTCAGATCTTTACATGGGACAATTAAACATCTGAATATTGTTGAGCCTAATTTGTGCCGAATAAAGTTATGGTCATAATTATTCACTTACTCCAGCTTGTTAATCGAAAGTAATTTATGAAATGTCCTCATTCCGTGGAAGAGGAACGCTGTGTTCTCGGGAAATATTTTGTAGAAGAACCGGAGGTAATTACGGGGATAATTATTATTGCCTTAGATTAAATATTTGTAGCTTACATTCAAACAACTGTTTATGAATAATCTAACTTCACATTTCGTTTTCTTTAGACACTAAATGGAAGAAGGTGTCAGTAAATTGTCAGAGAGGAAACCTCAACGTTTATTCTGAAGAATTTCGGTATTAGTTATTGAATATGAGTAGAATCGTAAATTTAGCAGTCCGTCTCCTGTTGTACGATAATCACTCACAGCTGCACCAATCTGTAGTTGATATCGTGCTCATATCACAGTTATTTTTGTATTTGATTTTGTATTTTATATTTCAGTATGTTTGGTATGAAAGAAAGCTAGAAGAAAATCGATCTCCTGCTGCAAAGGTTGCGTTTGTAGCCTCAAAATAAACACAATTCCTGATCAGTCATTTGGTATCTTAATAACCATCGACTCCTCATGAAAACAAAATATTTTATTCCGCTAACGAACAGTTTCAAACGGAAGACAATATTTCTTTTAATTTATTATTATGCCTCATGTACCTTCCTCGTTAGTTCATGCGTGTTTGAATTCTAATCCTCCTTCTTATTTATTTTCTCCTTCTCTGCTTTCATATCATAAAGTTCTATACAAACAAATCACTAATAATTTCCAACTTTATAATTCATACGATCTTGTTCGCACTGAGGGAGAGAGAGAGAGAGAGAGAGAGAGAACATAAATAATTAAAAATTTATAATACTTCCTTGCATTTATAATTGCATAAATAAATTATTTATACAAATCCGCTATATAACTCGATCGTTTCAATACCTACAGTTAATTTTAAGCAAAAGAATTGAAGGAAGATAAAGTGTGGGTATGAAATCATGTTTTTTTTACGATTTAATTATATTTTTTATCATTTATTGCCTTCATGATCGAATGGTAGTTCGTAATCAACAGAATGCATTACGTTAGTTCATCTAACGTCATGAATTCTGAAATGTTTAACAGCTATTAGCTTAATACAACGGGTGTATTTTCATTCTTGAAGATAAAAAATATCAACAAGAAAATTAGATGGCTTAGAATACCGTGTTATTTCTTAATTCCACTGACACAGAAAATAATGCCACACAAATCCTTGGAGGTTTTTTTTATTTTTTTTTTTTGGTTTCATGCAGAAAAAAAATATTTTTTTCTAATATATAAATTTATATATAAATTAATTTATAAATTTATATATAAATTAATTTATAAATTTATATATAAATTAATTTATAAATTTATATATAAATTAATTTATAAATTTATATATAAATTAATTTATAAATTTATATATAAATTAATTTATAAATTTATATATAAATTAATTTATAAATTTATATAAATATTTTTTCTGATTTATAAATTTATATAAATTAATTTAGAAATTCATATAAATTACTTCCTTATAAGGACTGGCTTAAAGGGGCGAAGCAAGAATGCTTTTCATCTTTCCCGTTATCTGTAGAGGACAGTGTAGGGATAAGGTGTTATTGAGCTATTAAAGCTCTGATCATGGCAGGAGGGTAACAGCAATAGCCTAGCCTCAGTTAGAACTTCATTGGCTACAGCATTGCCATCCATTACCCTCCAAGGGTATGGTGGTTCTCGCCCTTCTCCGTCTTCATTTATATTCATTTATATATAAAGTACAATTAAATTGAAACTTCATATAATTTCAACATACAAGCAACAAAAAGGTGTATAAAACATTATATATATATATATAAGGAATCATCACCACATCTAAAAAATAGAAAAGCTCCGGGACCGGATGGCATAACTAACAGAATAGTAAAACTACTTCCAAGAAAGGCCGTAGTCCATCTCGTCAACATTATAAATGCTATCTTTAGATTCCAGCATTTCCCTTCTACATGGAAAACAGACACAATCATACCACTGAAGAAGCCAAGAAAAAATACTCACCTTCCTGAAAGCTACAGACCCATAAGCCTATTATCCAGCCTCGGAAAGGTAACAGAGAAAGTGATCCTCTCAAGATTACAAGCAGAAACAGATAAGTTAGGAATTTTGCCTAACGAACAGTTCGGCTTCCGTAGGGCCCATAGTACAGCCCAACAAGTGCACCGGCTGGTAGAAATCATTACTAAAGGTTTCAACTGGAAACTCAATACAGCTGCCATCTTCATCGACGCAGAGAAGGCGTTTGATAAAGTATGGCATCAAAGTCTTCTCTACAAACTGATAAAATTTAATTTCCCAGTTAGACTAATAAAGGTAATACATTCTTATCTGAAAGACAGATACATGCAGGTCAGGGTAGGTGAAACGGTTTCGACCAGACGCAGGATCTCGGTAGGCGTACCTCAAGGATCTCTTCTGGCACCTCTACTGTTTTCAATCTATGTAACAAACATCCCTCTGAACCCAAGAACAACATTCACTGCATTATATGCTGATGATACTGCACTGATGGCAAGTTCACTGAGCCCAAAACTGGCAACTAAAAGACTACAAAATAGCATACACACTTTAGAAAAGTGGATGGCAGACTGAAGGATCCAAGTTAACCCCCAGAAAAGCTCAGACATACTGTTTACTAGAAAGAAAATCCATACCATGGAGGATATTTATTTATTGGGAGTAAAGATTCCATGGCAGACTGAAGTTAAATATCTTGGAGTGATTCTTGATAATAAACTCCTATTCAGCAAACATATAAGTTACATTACCTTAAAGACATCCAAAGTCTTAGCACAGCTCTACCCTATGATCAACAGACAAAGTAAACTGGAAACGCAAACAAAATTAATAATTTACAAGATGGTAATTAGACCGGTTATCACTTACGCATCCCCAGCTTGGAGCCACACCGCAAATTCTAACATTCTAAAACTTCAGAGATTACAGAATAAGTGCCTGAGGATGATTCTGGATGCCCCTTGGTTCATAAGAAACACCCAGATCCATAGAGAAGTTAATATCCCTTATATCTCTTCCTTTCTCATAAATCTAGCTGAGAAGTTCTTTACCAAGACAAGTAACCATCCAAACCCGTTAATCAAGGAAGCTTCGGAATATAATGAAGAAGAAATCTACAAATTTAAAAGACCAAAATCTATTTTAAGTTCAGCTGAACGCAACTAACTTCACTGCCATCAATGGGCGAGCATATAGCTCACAAACACTCCATTCAAAGTTCTTCCATTACAAGACAAAGGGGAATATGAAAAGCAATTTTGCTTCACCCATCTAGCCAGAAATGTTAATGTTAATGTTATCATCACCACATTTCCTAAGGGCAGGTTCTTAAAGTTAAGAACTTTAAGAACTTGCCCTTAGGAGAGGAGATGTGGTGATGATTGGAAATCAAACGACCGTGAGATGCGGTGATGATTCATTCAATCCAATACCCTTGGAGGGTAATGGATGGCAATGCTGTAGCCAATGAAGTTCTAACTGCAGCTCGGCTATTGCTGTTACCCTCCTGCCATGATCAGAGCTTTAATAGCTCAATAACACCTTATCTCTACACTGTCCTCTACAGATAACGGGAAAGATGAAAAGCATTCTTGCTTCGCCCCTTTAAGCCAGTCCTTATAAGGACCTGCCCTTTAGTCATATATGTCATCTGCCAAATTCAATTCAATTTTATGACATCACATAATATAATATAACTTCAGCTCTGTTACGACATTCTTTACAATATTACCGATATTCTGTTAATTATTGTGTTTTGTTGGGGTTAAATTTGAAGTTGGTGTTGATTAAAAGCTCGTCAATATTACAATAAAGGAAAACAATCGATTATGAAAAACTATGATAATTAAATTAGCTCAGTTGTTATGTAAAAAATGGTTTACAAATAATTTGAAATAGCTGTAAAGATATCTGCTATTTGCATTGACAGCTATGTTTCGTTTCATTTCGTAGAATAAGTAAGTAGCTCTTTTTTAATGAAAGGCGCCATGCATTCCAGTGAATGTGTTAATTATGGTTACTTTGATACTTTAATAAATGAGGTGATGTCTCATAGAATATTCCAGAATCTTTCGTTTGAAAGGGGAAAGAGAGAGAGAGAGAGAGAGAGAGAGAGAGAGAGAGAGAGAGTGATAGGCGATTCAAATTTAGGAAATGGAGACAATAATGAGAAAATAACTATAGACACTGACAGGGTAAAAGAAAGAAATATTTCCTTAATTTATCATTATAAACTCTTTTATTACTTTATTAGAGAATCGATGATTACTTGAAAAATTATGATTCATTAGTTCTCTTTTGTTGAGTTTACTTGAATGCACAAACTGGACAATGTTTTTAAATTGAATTTGAATTTATTATGTTAACATAAGTAAAATGCAGTGCATACAGCACAATACATTATGATATAAAATACAGATAAGTAAGTAACTAATATATGTAATATGTATATACCGGTTACTGAATTAGAAACCTTTTTTGCGTACAGTCATGCGACTGCCAATACTGATCCTCTTCAATTCCTTGAGTGTAGTTCCGGTCGAGAACAGTCTTCATTAAATGCTTCGGTCAATGGCTGCACACAGGAATTTCGATTTGTCTGTATAGGCCTTCTCAGATGACTGCGATCCTGTTCCTGACAGATTGTCTTAGGACCACAGTTACGTCTCTTAGACAAGAAGTGTGGGTAATTTTCCACTGATTAAACACCAGGGATATCTCACCTTTTTGAGAAGTCAGTCAACTCTGCTGGTTTCAGAATGGTGGTTCCAGGCCACTCACAATAAGTCTTTTATCGAACTCCGAAAGGTCCTTTGTTTTTCCCATTGTGATAAGCACTATTCACAATTACTGAGCAGAAGCATTCTTAAAGAATTGCCTACAACACGTGCTGATGTACATAACCGAGTACTCTGCACACACACCCTGGTCCATAGGTCACGAAGGGATTTAAACTTCTAAAAAGATTTTTATTTATTAACTATTTTATTATTTTTGATAAAATAAAATACAATACCTGGAGATTTTTTTTATTAGTTATGAAAAACCACTTTCTCTTTGCTAACTTCTGGCCTACCCTGTAGAAGTAAAATATTAATTTCTGTAAAATTATTATGCTGCACATAATAATACTGCAAATTGGTGCTTTATTTAGATTGGGATGTTTTTCTTTAGTGAAAACAAATCTGTTTTCGAAATATTGCTTTCTGTAATTCTTCAATGCTAAGTCATCCTTAAGATAAACGGCAGACAATGAATGGTTTTAGTGCGAACAGAATAAAAATCAATTATATTTAACGTTTTATTTAAATTAATTAATATTTCCATCACAGTTTCCCTGCTTAAAGTTGCATTAACATTTTCCCCCTTTGTTGAAATTGCAGTCCAAAATATAAAATTATAAGCGAAGCACAAGGCTTCAGTATTTCACATATATGAAGTAAAAGTACTTTATATCTACAGTATGTAACTCGATAAATACCGAAATCTTTATGCTAAAAATAAAATATTTCTTGCTATTTATTCTTTTCTATCAAATATTGTTTATTTAAATGCCCCTACATTTTTTTAAAAAATAAGCAAACACCAAGGTAATTCTCGAGGTTCTGGTATACAATTAGAATGAATATGAAAACTCAACTGGAGGGATGTTATGGTTAAAACAACATAATGAGGTCATTATTCTCTCGGAAGCGATCCTTTCTTCGTTTTTCAACCATAAGTCCATTTGATCTCATAGACCACAAAGGAAACCATGTACACCGTTGTCATTATCTTCATTTTATCTTACTATTCTCCTCATCACCCCGCCCCCTGCTTTATTTATCTGCTTGTTTTTATGAGTTTTAATGATGCTTCTCTCCGATGTAAATTGTTTTTAAATAGATATTGGAAAGTCGTTAAGTTCGTTTTAATGTCCTTATAGAAGCATCAAAATGAGGTTGACGATTATCAGCGCTACAAGAACCATTTAATGCTCGTCTCAGCAGTTTTTGAGTAATTTACGCAAAGGTATTTGTTATGATGAAACCTGGAGGAGCCAGGACTTGTTTGAAGTAAAAAACGATTTCCTCTTTTTAAAAATGTAAAAGCAGCAAATTTTTAAAACCCATTTAACGATTTATTTTTCAAACGTTTAATCTGGAAATATCTACATGAAGAGTTAAAATCTGATGTTAAAATCGTCGCTTCTTTTGAGCTCAAGGAACATCTTTATATGGTTATCACAGTAATATGAACCAGTCTATTCAATTCTTTTAAGATTTTGCATAAAACAACTTCGAATTTCCTAGAAATATTCTTTGCATTATCGAAATGTGATAACTGAAACAAGCCAAAAGCTAATTAAGTTATCATAAAGTTTATAATCATTAGTGAGTAATAACAAATTTTTTTATTTAGCTTGATTATAAATATAAAATACACTTTTTATTTATAAAATTTTTTTAAATATTGCATAACTATTATTAAAGATTTTGGAGACATATTTCTTAGTTATTATAATTATATTTCGCATATTGGCTGATTGCTTATTATAAACGTTTTGCATTGCAAATTAATTTGTGTAAAAGTTTGAAAATATTAGTTATAAATGTGACAAATAATAGTTTTAAAAGTTTTATAAACAGTAGTTTATAAACAAATCGACTTGCTGGCTTTTATTATTCGGAAACGCAACTTTGTTTTAAAACGAGAAAAGGCAGTCTGATAAGATTTCTTCCTAAAAGTGTCAGTTTCGGAAGCAAATGAAGTACGTCATTAGGGTTGTCAGAAAACCACGCTGTTAAACAAGAGCCAACAACATTCTAATGAGTCACGCAGATGTTTCACGTGCGTTAACATCACATAATGGCTCTTAATGTAAGCAGCTCCTGCGTTTTTTTTTTTTTTTTTTTGGTAAATTTCATTTATATTCGTAGTGTGAGCAGTTTCAAATGATTCATGATAATAAGATACGAGCCCATGTTATGTTATCGTATCAAGGTCTACAAAGACCTTAATTTACGCCCTCGTTAGAGCTGTACTCTGAATAACTTACTGTAGACAAGAAGTAGCTGTTGGCAGAGCACTTAATTGCTAGAGAAACCACTTTATTCTCTTTAATACAGGGTGGCCATAAAATAACTTTCCCTCTTTAGAGGCATCTGTAACTAAAACCAATAAACGGAAGGAGACCAAATTTTATATTGAGACTTTTGAAGGTATGGGAAGATGATTTCCGCGAAAAAAAATTTAGTACCAAAAGTCGCCGACGGGAGGCATTTTGGCGCTGGCGAAGCCGAAAACAAGCGGAAAATTACATTAAAGGCATTTAATTCATCAGAATCAGGGCATTAACCTCCTGATTTTGATGAATAAAAAATTATTTCCATGAGTTCAATAACTACGTTAATTTCTGTGTTTCTCGCAAGTTGTTTTAGTTTAATTATTATTATTATTATTATTATCATCGTAACGCGCCACATATCCTGCTGGAATGAGTGACGTGACTGTTACTTATACCGTCGAAATGTTATTATTCCATTTTATCTGCCTTTAATGTAATTATCCGCTTGTTTTCGGTTCTGCCAGCGCCAAAATTTCCCCTATCGGCTACTTTTTGGTTCTAAGTCTTTTTTTCCCGGAAATCGTCTCCCCATGCCTTTAAAAGTCTCAATATAAAATTGGGTTTCATTCTGTTTATTGGTTTTAGCTACAGATGCCTCCAAAGAGGGAAAGTTATTTTATGGGCACCCTGTATTTTAGTCCAGGGCAGAATGAATGTGAAAACATAATTATTACATCTACCCTATATATATATATAAAATGATAAGCCTGTTTACATCACATCTGTATGTCACGTTTTTTGAAACGTTTTGACCCTCAGAGGCTACCTTAAGTGTCGAGTTTTCGACACTTAGGGTAGCCTCTGAAGGATAACGGCCTACGAAGGATAACGGGGGGATACCCAGGGGGTATCCCCCCCTTTTGAAAATTCTGATGATTCTTAAAAATTCGACTCATCAGAATTCAAGGAGAATCGGCCTACCAGTCCGGAACTCGGGGGTGTTGGGAGCCGTAGGCGCCAGGGTGGGGGAGTATCCCCACCTAGTACTGTATAAAAAGAGTACTCTATTATACGTTGGAGAGGATAGTGATGAAGATAGACAGAGATAAAAATAGCTAGAGAATTATCAAAATATGAAAATCTCCATTCTGAAAGGAGTTCAGATTACAGTCGGCTGTGTTGCAGTGCTTCCCAAACTTATGGATGTAAAGGCCGCTTTAGAAAAATTAAATTATTTCACGTCCCCCATCGAAAAAAAAATTCATAATACACACATATATTATTATAATATTAATTGTATTTAGATTCAATGCAAACATACACAGCGAATATTGCAAAAATCAAATGCAAATATTACATTTTTAGCATTTTACATACACATTTGACATGGCACACTTAGTCTTAAAACATTTTAAATTTGTTTTCATTATTTCACGGCCCCCTCAACAAAACTAACGGCCCCCAAGGGGGGGCACAAGTAGTATGGGTGGCACTTCTGACCAGATCAAGATCAAGATAAGATAAGGAAAGTGGGCGTGGCTTCCTGACGTCATTGTGAGTGACGTCATGAGTTTGGAATTTCCATGTGGGCAAGTGTGTGAATGGCTTCAGTTCTTGTGTTTTGGTTCGCGTATGGGATTATGGGGGATTTTTTTGGTTCGCCTATGGAATTATGGGTGATGATAGAGATAAGGATTCGTGTTGTGATTGGTGGAACACTTTAAACCAAATGCTTCCGGTGTGCGTGGCTTCCTGAGTCAGGAATTTCCCTGGGAGCATATGTGGTCACTGGCTTCAGTTCTTGTGTTTTGGTTCGCGTATGGAATTATGGGTGATGGTAGAGATAAGGATACGTGTTGTGGTGTGTGTTGTTTTCAGATGTAGATAAGTGACGTCATTTGTTATTTGTAAATAAATGTCTTCATTTGTAAATAAGTGACGTTTTTGTTTTGAATGGAAAGGATGATATTAGTGGATAAGAAATCGTGTCCTGATTGGTGGGACACTTCTGACCAGATCAAGATCAAGATAAGATCAGGAATCGTGACGCGAATGTTTGTTGTTATTGAGTTTGGAATGATAATTTAATTTAACTATATTCTATGTCACTCAAACATACAGTTTTTTTTTCTTCTATAGATGGTTGTACTAATTTTCCAATACATTTTGGGCATTTCTTTCCTGTTAAAGTGTGGGAATTCTTAGAGAAAGTCGTGATGGCTCTCGTGTTTCGAGTTTTTCTGAATAATTAATTGTATACTTAAAAAACCTGTCCTTAAACACACATACACACACACATATACATATTAGATATAAAAAATCGCTAATGTATCCATGTTGATACTCTAATATATACCCTATGATTATTCTTATGGAAAAAAAAAAACTATTCAGTATTAGAATTACGCTTACCAAAAACATACGAGCAGTTGTTATGTTTAAGTTAAATGTGACACACATCTGTCATTGTCGTCTGTGGAAATTCTTAGAGTATGTCGTGATGGCGGGTGTGATTAGATTTTTATGAATAATTAATTATATACTGGTGTCACTCAAACATACGGTTTTTTTTTTTATTATTTTTTTTATTTTATATAGATGGTTGTACTAATTTTCCAATACATTTGGGGTATTTGTATCCTGTTAAAGGGTGGAAATTCTTAGAGTAAGTCGTGATGGCTCTCGTGTTTCGAGCTTTTCTGAATAATTAATTATATACTTAAAGTACCTGTCCTTAAACACACACACACACACACACACACACACACACACACACACACACACACACACACACACACACACACACACACACACACACACACACACACACACACACACTAGACATAAAAATCGCTAACGTGTCCATGTTCATACTCTAATATATACCCTATGATTATTCTTATGGGGAAAAAAAAAAAAAAACTATTCAATATTAGAATTACGCTTACCAAACAACATGCGATCAGTTATGTTTAAGTTAAAAAAGTACTTACAGCTTTCCAGATGACTCTTCGAAATTCGATTATTCCAAAATAGTTCAATTTTATATACACAACACAACACAAACACAAAAAACCACAAAGAATGAAATTTCTGTAAATACTGTAACCTGAACTAGTTACTTCGTCCTTTAGATTACGGAGCGTAGATGGTGAGGTTTCGTCATTGCAATATCCCCCAGCGAGCGCTTTTCTTCAAAGGGGATGACATGAGTCACAACCGTAAATTGTGAATTTATTTTCCAACACTGAATATTTCTCATTAAGTCTTTTACAGTAGGTTTTCTGAATATTCCAATTGTTGATTAACATGTATTCACAGAACACAAACACAAATCTAAAAAGAACATTTCACTTTTTCATTATAGCTTACTGTGGCTAACATATATTCACACCACAAAACACACAAAACATAGGAGTTGATAGATATTTCTGTAAATAACCAGAAAAGCTAGTGGACTACTTAATTTACTTTAGTATCCGTTTGGTTCTCTGTATTAATCTTTCCCACGGGTGTCCTTCCTCGGTAGGAAGCTCTATGCGCTGTTTTGTTTAGGGTAAGTGTTATTTCCGGTTTCGAATTCCGATTGCTGTTAGAGTATGGAATTCAGACAAGTGAAATTATTATTATTATTTTTTTTCAAATTGATTGGTTATTTTCTGTATTTTACTTTTAAAAGTCATATTCTAACAGAATAACTGAGTAGAATTAATAAATATATAAAGTATATGTGAATTTATTTTCCAACACTGAATATTTCTCATTAAGTTTTTCTTAAAGTTCCCCAAGCTTAGTGGGAAAGTCTATGCGCCGTTTTGTTTAGGGTAAGTGTTATTTCCGCTTTCGAATTCCGATTGCTGTTAGAGTATGGAATTCAGACAAGTGAAATTTTTATTTATTATTTTTTTTTCAAATTGATTGGTTATTTTCTGTATTTTACTTTTACAGGTCATATTCTAACAGAATAACTGAGCAGAATTAATATATAAAGTATATGAGAATTTATTTTCCAACACTGTATATTTCTCAATAAGCCTTATCCGGTCGCCTTTTGTTGTACGTAGGTGAGAAATCGTGTGTTTTGTTTCGAACTTTTGGTTTCCGCTGGGAAATTACCAATATAACTATTAATTTTACCTTCGATTCCTTGTGCTCTTAACCTATTTCTGTAAGTAGACTTTATTTATGAATTATTTTCCCACACTGTTAGTTTTCATTCATTAACCTTGTTTCCAGATAACGAACAAATAAGACTTTTACTTCAATGAATCAAAAAAAAAAATTCTCTGGTTACTTTGTGGCATGAAATTTCACAAGGAAAAAAAAAAAAAAATGTTATCTTCTTTCTTAAATTTGTATAACTCATCTACGACACCCAATTTGTTCATTTAATTTACACATTTTATTGAACGAAATATTATTTACAAATTGTATTTACTGAATCTAACAATACAGAAAATAAATAAATTGAAAAATACCACAAAGGTTCTTCCATGGTTGTGGAATTACCATCGTATGGTTTTGACAATGTGATTCTCATCTGAAAGTTAATTTTCATTTGGTGGTTGTTTGTTGGGAATTTATTACAACCCTTAATTTTACTGTAGTAGTAAAATTAAGGGTTGCATATTTATATTTTCGAATCCAATACGTATACTTCAGAGAATTATTAAAAGCACAGAATCTTTCGTTATGTTTCCAAAAGCATTTAGAAGTACACATTATGTTTTCACGTTTTGGGCATCCAATTTCATTTAAATCAAGAACAGGCCTCCCTATTAACTTCGTTAATGTTTTTGATTTTTCTCTTCCTTTGGCAAGTAATATATGATATTTGCATGTTGATTCTATCATCCAATCTCTTAGTTTGTCCAAAGCTAGTGAACCAATTTCCCACTTCAGCTGATGGTTATATTTTATTAACCAAGAATTCTGTTTTTTAACTCTTTCAGGTAATTCTTTCCAACTACAAGGTGATTTTGTCACTGCATATCTTACACTAAATCCATCAGAAATACAAATTTCTTTAGGAAATAAATTTGAACTGCTATTCAACAAAAATTGTACATCAATTATCCCAATGATAAGTGAAAATTCGTATTTTTCACCCACTGTCGATTTTTCATAATCGTTTTCCTTCATTCTTCTTCTTCGATTACTTCATATGGCACCACAAATAAATAGTTATTTATTATTATTTCACTGATTATTAGCTCTGATCGTATACTTTATGGTAACTTTCGTTTACAAAATTCTAAACAATTAGAACTTTTCACAAAGAAACTTTCAATGAATTTGTGGCTCACCCATTATTTTTGCATTACCAAACACAAATCACAAAACAGCAGCTGCAGTGGATGAACGATTACCTTAAGTCCAAACTCACTCGACTCTCTGGTATTTTCTTATAGTACTGTTTACACTTACCATCCCCTACCCTGACCGTTCCTTCAAAAATGAACCTTTGCGCAGATGACTCAACGACATGTTTTCACATGCTGTTGGATATACTGTTGGTGTGTTTTTATCTTACTTTGTGTAGGGAAAGGTAAAATTTGTATATGTGTTATTTGTATATGTCACCTCCAATTGATACTGATAACTTTTTTGGGAAAAAAAAAAATAAAAAAACGCGTTTTTTTATTTTTTTTCCAAAAAAAGTTTTTATAAAAAATGCGTTTTTTTCCTAAAAAGTTATCATAAAAAAACAGTTTTTTAAATTTTTTTTTCCCAAAAAAGTTATCAGTATCAATTGGAGGTGACATCACTAAAAGATATCCGCAAACGATGAGCTCACTCATATCCACTAGGCTGGGCAGACATCTTCTGGAGGAGAGGGGATGGTGAGAGACTAGGGTGATGGGGTTAGGTTGGGGGAGCATTGCAGGGAAGACATCTGTCACCCTCTGTGATATCAGAGTATGAGAGACATATGTTCCCCAGAAATATCCAAACACATAACGACATTGTTGTCATGTTTTGTTTGGCTATGGAATTGTGGGTGATGTTTTTGAGATAAGATATCTTGGAATTTTCTCAGGGTGACACACATCCGTGATTGTTGTCATGGTTTATCCAACACCATGTAGAAACATGTCCGTGAATCATCTGCGCAAAAGTTTCATTTTGGAAGGAACGGTCAGGGTTAAGGGTCAGGTAAACAGTACTATAAGGAAAAATAAACGAGTCAAGTGTCTTTGCAGTTACGACAATTCGTTCATCCTGTGAAGTTATCGTATTGTGTTGTGGTGATTGGTATCCAGGAAAGTAAAGTAAAGTAAAATAATGGGTGAGCCACAAAAGTCATTGAAATTTTCTTTCTTCAGGAAAATAGCACGAGACAAAACTCTTCACCTAGCTCTAAAAGGATGGAAACCGATTATTATTTTAGAAGACACGTACATTGTGATGTATTTATCCCGGACCACTTGGGAAAAATTACGCAGGAAGTGGTCTGATATCCTCGGCTACTTGCAAAGAAGAGTTGACTACGAAATGGACCTCGGTGATTGTTATATTCTGAAATGCCAAGATGGGGAACTAATACTTGATGATACAGGAGCTGATGGAAGTAAGGTTTTTTCTATTAGTTGTGAAGAAGCTGAGAGATTTTCAACAAAAATGTATGACATTGATAATCATTTACTATTTTTGGAAACTGAATTACCATCTGTCCGATTAATGGGAAAAATTATCGCTCAACATTTAAATTCATCAATGGTAAAATTAGACTTTCAAGATTTTATCCAATTCGATAAAGATTCTTTATTTTGGGACATTTACGAACATTTTACAAAAACTGTTTGTGTATATTTGCTGACAAAAGAATACACAGAATGTTTAGCGAGGCATGGTGTCATTTCCAGACTGACACAATATCAAATGTATGGAAGTGTGGTTACCATGGTATCTGATTTAAAAATTCTTTTGCGTGACCAGCTATTTTGATGTAATGTAACCAAGAAACAGTGAGTAACAAAAATTTTATTCATTGAACTCTTTGGAAAATGTTAAGAGTCTAACTAAATATTGTGAAATATTTTTAGGTAATTACATGTTTCGAATTTTTCTCAGTGAATATACTTGTAAATAGTATTTCAGCAAAATAAAATGTGCATTTGTAAACTTAAATGAACAAAGATGTGTTTTTGTTGTTGTGTTTTTCCACAGTGAATTTTTACTCAGTTATTCTGATTAGATCTTGATATTTAAATCCACAACTTTATATCTTAATGCAATTCTGTTTAATTATTTAAAAAAAATCACAACTGTGAAATTAATGCCAGGACAGGAAGAAAAAAAAAAGTGTTGAAAACGAAAATCCATATATTGATTATTTTAGAAATTGTCTAATGCTATCTATTGACATTATTTGAGTTATCTGAAAACAAATCGTTCACATAATCGAAAATCCGAACTGTTAGAATTTGGTTATTTTACAGAGAGAGAAAGAGAGAAGCATCTAATTAAACCAACAAAACGTGACTTTAACACTTCTTTAAAGTTTGGCATAGAGAAAATGTTTGTACTCTACAGATAACACATATACAAATTTTACCTTTCCCTACACAAAGTAAGATAAAAACACACCAACAGTATATCCAACAGCATGTGAAAACATGTCGTTGAGTCATCTGCGCAAAGGTTCATTTTTGAAGGAACGGTCAGGGTAGGGGATGGTAAGTGTAAACAGTACTATAAGAAAATACCAGAGAGTCGAGTGAGTTTGGACTTAAGGTAATCGTTCATCCACTGCAGCTGCTGTTTTGTGATTTGTGTTTGGTAATGCAAAAATAATGGGTGAGCCACAAATTCATTGAAAGTTTCTTTGTGAAAAGTTCTAATTGTTTAGAATTTTGTAAACGAAAGTTACCATAAAGTATGCGATCAGAGCTAATAATCAGTGAAATAATAATAAATAACTATTTATTTGTGGTGCCATATGAAGTAATCGAAGAAGAAGAATGAAGGAAAACGATTATGAAAAATCGACAGTGGGTGAAAAATACGAATTTTCACTTATCATTGGGATAATTGATGTACAATTTTTGTTGAATAGCAGTTCAAATTTATTTCCTAAAGAAATTTGTATTTCTGATGGATTTAGTGTAAGATATGCAGTGACAAAATCACCTTGTAGTTGGAAAGAATTACCTGAAAGAGTTAAAAAACAGAATTCTTGGTTAATAAAATATAACCATCAGCTGAAGTGGGAAATTGGTTCACTAGCTTTGGACAAACTAAGAGATTGGATGATAGAATCAACATGCAAATATCATATATTACTTGCCAAAGGAAGAGAAAAATCAAAAACATTAACGAAGTTAATAGGGAGGCCTGTTCTTGATTTAAATGAAATTGGATGCCCAAAACGTGAAAACATAATGTGTACTTCTAAATGCTTTTGGAAACATAACGAAAGATTCTGTGCTTTTAATAATTCTCTGAAGTATACGTATTGGATTCGAAAATATAAATATGCAACCCTTAATTTTACTACTACAGTAAAATTAAGGGTTGTAATAAATTCCCAACAAACAACCACCAAATGAAAATTAACTTTCAGATGAGAATCACATTGTCAAAACCATACGATGGTAATTCCACAACCATGGAAGAACCTTTGTGGTATTTTTCAATTTATTTATTTTCTGTATTGTTAGATTCAGTAAATACAATTTGTAAATAATATTTCGTTCAATAAAATGTGTAAATTAAATGAACAAATTGGGTGTCGTAGATGAGTTATACAAATTTAAGAAAGAAGATAACATTGTTTTTTTTTTTTCCTTGTGAAATTTCATGCCACAAAGTAACCAGAGAATTTTTTTTTTGATTCATTGAAGTAAAAGTCTTATTTGTTCGTTATCTAGAAACAAGGTTAATGAATGAAAACTAACAGTGTGGGAAAATAATTCATAAATAAAGTCTACTTACAGAAATAGGTTAAGAGCACAAGGAATCGAAGGTAAAATTAATAGTTATATTGGTAATTTCCCAGCGGAAACCAAAAGTTCGAAACAAAACACACGATTTCTCACCTACGTACAACAAAAGGCGACCGGATAAGGCTTATTGAGAAATATACAGTGTTGGAAAATAAATTCTCATACTTTATATATTAATTCTGCTCAGTTATTCTGTTAGAATATGACCTGTAAAAGTAAAATACAGAAAATAACCAATCAATTTGAAAAAAAAATAATAAATAAAAATTTCACTTGTCTGAATTCCATACTCTAACAGCAATCGGAATTCGAAAGCGGAAATAACACTTACCCTAAACAAAACGGCGCATAGACTTTCCCACTAAGCTTGGGGAACTTTAAGAAAAACTTAATGAGAAATATTCAGTGTTGGAAAATAAATTCACATATACTTTATATATTTATTAATTCTACTCAGTTATTCTGTTAGAATATGACTTTTAAAAGTAAAATACAGAAAATAACCAATCAATTTGAAAAAAAAAAAAATAATAATTTCACTTGTCTGAATTCCATACTCTAACAGCAATCGGAATTCGAAACCGGAAATAACACTTACCCTAAACAAAACAGCGCATAGAGCTTCCTACCGAGGAAGGACACCCGTGGGAAAGATTAATACAGAGAACCAAACGGATACTAAAGTAAATTAAGTAGTCCACTAGCTTTTCTGGTTATTTACAGAAATATCTATCAACTCGTATGTTTTGTGTGTTTTGTGGTGTGAATATATGTTAGCCACAGTAAGCTATAATGAAAAAGTGAAATGTTCTTTTTAGATTTGTGTTTGTGTTCTGTGAATACATGTTAATCAACAATTGGAATATTCAGAAAACCTACTGTAAAAGACTTAATGAGAAATATTCAGTGTTGGAAAATAAATTCACAATTTACGGTTGTGACTCATGTCATCCCCTTTGAAGAAAAGCGCTCGCTGGGGGATATTGCAATGACGAAACCTCACCATCTACGCTCCGTAATCTAAAGGACGAAGTAACTAGTTCAGGTTACAGTATTTACAGAAATTTCACTCTTTGTGGTTTTTGTGTTTGTGTTGTGTTGTGTATATAAAATTGAACTATTTTGGAATAATCGAATTTCGAAGAGTCATCTGGAAAGCTGTAAGTACTTTTTTAACTTAAACATAACTGATCGCATGTTGTTTGGTAAGCGTAATTCTAATATTGAATAGTTTTTTTTTTTTTTTCCCCATAAGAATAATCATAGGGTATATATTAGAGTATGAACATGGACACGTTAGCGATTTTTATGTCTAGTGTGTGTGTGTGTGTGTGTGTGTGTGTGTGTGTGTGTGTGTGTGTGTGTGTGTGTGTGTGTGTGTGTGTGTGTGTGTGTGTTTAAGGACAGGTACTTTAAGTATATAATTAATTATTCAGAAAAGCTCGAAACACGAGAGCCATCACGACTTACTCTAAGAATTTCCACCCTTTAACAGGATACAAATACCCCAAATGTATTGGAAAATTAGTGCAACCATCTATATAAAATAAAAAAAATAATAAAAAAAAAAACCGTATGTTTGAGTGACACCAGTATATAATTAATTATTCATAAAAATCTAATCACACCCGCCATCACGACATACTTTAAGAATTTCCACAGACGACAATGACAGATGTGTGTCACATTTAACTTAAACATAACAACTGCTCGTATGTTTTTGGTAAGCGTAATTCTAATACTGAATAGTTTTTTTTTTTTCCATAAGAATAATCATAGGGTATATATTAGAGTATCAACATGGATACATTAGCGATTTTTTATATCTAATATGTATATGTGTGTGTGTATGTGTGTTTAAGGACAGGTTTTTTAAGTATATAATTAATTATTCAGAAAAACTCGAAACACGAGAGCCATCACGACTTTCTCTAAGAATTCCCACACTTTAACAGGAAAGAAATGCCCAAAATGTATTGGAAAATTAGTACAACCATCTATAGAAGAAAAAAAAACTGTATGTTTGAGTGACATAGAATATAGTTAAATTAAATTATCATTCCAAACTCAATAACAACAAACATTCGCGTCACGATTCCTGATCTTATCTTGATCTTGATCTGGTCAGAAGTGTCCCACCAATCAGGACACGATTTCTTATCCACTAATATCATCCTTTCCATTCAAAACAAAAACGTCACTTATTTACAAATGACGACATTTATTTACAAATAACAAATGACGTCACTTATCTACATCTGAAAACAACACACACCCACAACACGTATCCTTATCTCTACCATCACCCATAATTCCATACGCGAACCAAAACACAAGAACTGAAGCCAGTGACCACATATGCTCTCAGGGAAATTCCTGACTCAGGAAGCCACGCACACCGGAAGCATTTGGTTTAAAGTGTTCCACCAATCACAACACGAATCCTTATCTCTATCATCACCCATAATTCCATAGGCGAACCAAAAAAATCCCCCATAATCCCATACGCGAACCAAAACACAAGAACTGAAGCCATTCACACACTTGCCCACATGGAAATTCCAAACTCATGAAGTCACTCACAATGACGTCAGGAAGCCACGCCCACTTTCCTTATCTTATCTTGATCTTGATCTGGTCAGAAGTGCCACCCATACTATTGGCACAGTTTGGGAAGCGCTGGTGTAGACCATCCCCACTCTGTGGCTTCTTTTTTCAAGGTCAAATTTAGCATCAAAATCGATTCTT
The DNA here is from genome assembly GCF_054136105.1 of Typopeltis vanoorti. Taxonomy (NCBI): domain Eukaryota; kingdom Metazoa; phylum Arthropoda; class Arachnida; order Uropygi; family Thelyphonidae; genus Typopeltis; species Typopeltis vanoorti. Next base: position 107,028,639 of record NC_143555.1, read on the forward strand.
AGGACTGTAATTATTGTATTTGCAAACAAAAGATGCCATTACACTCATCTGACCAACGATACTTGTGTTGTCTCTCTATTTCATAAAATCACAAATCCCTTGCCCTGGGTGGAAGTCCCATTCTTTCAGTTCTTGTGAGAGCAACTCCAGAAACACCTCCTTCAGTGACACAGATTAGGGGAAACTGCTTTAAGGGAAACTATTTACATATACGGAGGTAGCATTCAGTCCTTATTAATTAAAAGTGCAAGCTTATTCCCAAAATAAATGAAACCGACTGAAGACAGTCCTGCCTGATGTCATCGAATAATACTAAACTGAACTTACTGCATGCTAAAGATCAACAGAGTTTATCTTAAACGTAATAGTGAACCTTATTTACATTGCACATAGTCAATGAAAAACTTAGCACTAGGAAAACTTAATAAAAAGAACACAACACGAACATCCTCATGAAAGTTCTCAGAATATTTCCATACGGTTTATTTTTGTATTTTATTCGTATGGGGTTCCCCCGTTCCTCCATCGTCGCTTAGGATGGTTTCCAGTCCTCCTAGTGAGGGATTAAGTATGTGTATTTTATGAGTATATATCGGTGTGTGTGTGTGTGTGTGTGTGTGTGTGTGTGTGTGTGTGTGTGTGTGTGTGTGTGTGTGTGTGTGTGTGTGTGTGTTCACAGGCCGGATTGTATGTTCTGAGGGAAGAAAAATACCTTGCCTCCGTATGATACCGATTAACTCACCTTTCGACGAAAGAGACCAGATAAAGGGCTACTCCTCTCATGGACGGGAATCGAATCCAGATTTTTTCCGATCAAAGGGCTTCGTCTATACTGATTGAGCTATGGAGGCTCTAATTTCGATACGGTTGTCAGTGTACTCTCTCTATATATATATATTGGCCGAGTGGATAGCGTGTCTGCTCTCCAGCCAAAAGGCTGCGGGTTCGTATCTCGCTGTGGGCATGGATGTTTGCGATTGTCTAAGAATATACTGGTGGTGTTGGTGGGCGGTAGATGGCGTTGGTATAGTTTCAATTAGAATGAGCTGTAGAGTAGACAGGGTTGTAGAGTAGGTGCCCTCCCTCAATGCTTCTTTGGACTCCATGGAGGTGTCATATAATAATAATAATAATAATTTTGGCAAGCCAGAGGGTGGGAGGCCACGTGGAAGGTCAAGAACTCGCTGGATCGATTATATCCAAAACCTTGGGTGAACACACGTTTGGGAATCCCACCAGAACACCTGAGCTTGGTGGCAGAGGATCGTGACCATTGGAAGTTCCTCTTGCAGCTGTTGCCCCCACAACCCCATTAGGAAAGGTGGGCCTTGAAGATGTATGTATGTATAATAATAATATATG